>NC_071118.1:28365000-28580000 GCF_024256425.1 Clarias gariepinus | reverse complement strand
TACGCGGCCGGTGTTAACCTCTGGTATTCTGTACAATCCTTTTTTAAAAAGTTTTTAAAAAATTACTTTATACATAAATTTCTTGAACATACCAAGTAAAGCAGCGGACAAATGTAAGAATTTACAGAAAATTTCTTTCATTTCTTTTAAAAAACACTTTAAAGCAAAAGAACTAAATTTTCCAGAGTTGGAATATTTGAGCTAACATTATTTTATAGTTAGAAGGTTATGAGCAGAAGTAAAATGTAAACTGAAATGCTCACCTTAAAATCTGCAGGAAAGGCAAGTCACGCAGTTACACATAATAGTCAGCAGGTGGCGACATTCACGCTACAAATACATCATGCCTAGATGTAGATGTAGTAAAAGTACAGATATTTGCTGTAGATTTGAGTGGAGTACAGGTGTAAAGTAGTTGCTAGTAATTTACTACTCAAATAAAGTTACAGAAACATGAAATAAGGACTTTATTCAGAGCTGCTGCTACAACGTTAACTGCTGACGTCAAAGCAAGCATGCTAGCGTGTGCCAGTCTGTTACAGATGCATTTTAAACAGCTGGTTGGTCGGGGACAGGATCCGGGCCGAGCCGATCCATGAGACGCTGGGTGCGATGCTCTATATTTCCACAAGGGGGAGCAGTGACGTCTTCAGTTAACTGCAGTTCCAAGTCGACTGCATTCACCTAGAACATGAGGTCCAGTCATTTCCGCTTCTCTGAATGACGTGCGGTGACATGACGCAAGCATGGAAAAAGAACGTGCTGGAAATGTGTTCCTCCGGTGATCATCACTTTATCACAACGTTCACGTGAGAATATTTTGTACTAGATCCAAAATGACCAAACGTCTAAAACGTTTAAGATCACAGGGATCACCTCACATACACACGTATGAAGTCTCGCTCGCATGAACACGTGTATTACTGTCACGCTTATACTGTCCATTACACACCATCATATTAATTATTTATTATTATTATTAATCAATAAATTCTATTATATTAGTAGTAGACCAAGAATTCTTAAATTATCTAACAATTTTTCACTTGAAACCTTTTTTTTTTTAAAACATTATGTATGAACATGAAAACTAATAAATTGTATTTTTTTAAGTAATTACTACTTTAATAAAACATTATAAGTCTAGTTATTATCCGTCCCTTTTTAATGTTTATGGAATATGGATTAATACTGGACAGACTTTTATTTAACCTGAAATGGAAACTTCTTTAATTCATAAAATAAAACAAGCCAAGCATTAAGATTCTGAATTTCTTTTTCCTTTTAAAAGCTAAAACAACAAACTTGTCCTCAGTGTTTTATTTCCGCCCCCTAATTAAGTGTGATGTGGATTAGAAACTGAGTCTTGCAGTTGATATGGAACGCGAAGAGTCAGCAGTTACGATTTTATCTGAAAACTGGAAAACTGTTTTGATGATGATGATGATGATGATGATGATGTAATGATGATGCTCGTTGCATCCCACGTGAATAGGTTTTTCTAAACGTCTCATGAATTGTGGCGCTTTTCGATCTCGTGAGAAAATCAGAACGATACGTGACCTTGTGACGCCTTTTACAGGCCTGCGTAAAAACAGGAGAAAACTCTCGGCTGTCGGCAATGAAACATTCAAACTTTGACAAACATTGACTTTGATCTTCCTCGTACAGTAAAAGCGTTCGGGTGGGAATTGAACAATAAGCTGCAGATTTATAGAGTTACACAGTGACCGAGCTGCAGGAGCCCCGCCCTCTGACCTCATCGCTTACAAATAAAACATAAAAACACTTTTAAAGCATAAGGGATAAAACACTCTTATGGTCTTACAGGAAATAATCCAGGACACAGTTACAGTTCACAGCACCACACAGTTGTGTTTTATTCCCCTTCTAGACAAGGCAGAGAGTTCTCACATTAACCCCTCGACATCGCTTCGAATTACTGAGCGATTTAATAACATTTCAGACATTTTAATTATTCCAAGAAATAATTATTGTGATTTTTATGTTGCGAATCGAGTTCAGTGAAGTTACTGTATATCTCTGTCTGTGAAATTTGTGCATTTTTCTTGTTATCTCTTTTTTTTAAGATTTAAAGATTGTATATTTTTATTTTGGCATTTCTATGTTATAAATGTGATTATATATAATTACTGAGTGAGGACACAAAAAATCACATGTACCATTCTTGAATTTTTTTTTTTATTAATGTTGTATTTAAATGAGCTCTATGTAAAGGCATGTGGCTCCTCAATACAAAAGTACAAAGATAAAAAAACAAAAGCAAAACTTTAGGCACCCCACAGAAGTTACCAAACAGAGTTCTTCACCTGATTAAAGGGTTAAATCTTTCTAGGTACATTTACTGTTTTGGCTCGTCCTCGAGACGAGGCAGTTCCTCTTTCTCTAGCCCCGAGCTAAAGAGTCGTTCCTTTACCTGTCTTTTCTCTCTCTCTTTTCTCTCTCTCTCTCACATGAAGTTAAAACTCAGATACGGAGAAAGCGTCAGTTTAACGCGCCTCTCTCTCTCTGATCTTCTTCTTCCTTTGCCTTAGTTTCTGCAGAAATCCTTTTCCATGATGAGGCTCGAACCCGGGCTGATCCTGGTTTTCCTTCTCATCTTCCCGTCACTGTCTGCTGGTACGTACCGAAATGAAGATCTGTTATCATTTAAAGAAATTTTTAAAAATAATAATAAAAAATGAAGAAGTGTTATAATAAGTGTAATAATAAAAAAAGAGTTAAGTGTTAAAATGAAATAAAAGATTATATTTACTTTTTTTACGATTATCTTGATTCACTCTACGCTGAGATTCCACTATTTTATTTTATTTAAAAAATCACAGTATAAAAATATTTTAACATATATATCTTTTTCTTCTTTCTCCTCCTCTTGCTGTTTTCTATTTCTTTTCCTTTCTCCTGTGTTTTTATTCTTCCCACTCTTTTTTGACCTCCTCCTCTTTTTTACCATCCCTCCCTTATCTCCTTTCTCTTTCTTTTTTCCCCTAAATCTGTTTTTTTCCTTAAATGTTCTGCCTTTTCTTTCTTTGTGTTCTCTCCTATATCTTCTCTTCTTTGTTTTTTTTCTAACCCATCTATCCTCTTCTGCCTCACCCTCCTCCTCCTCCTCCTCCTCCTGATTTTCCGACTTCTTCCTTCTTCTCCTCCATCTCCATCCGTCTTCTCTTTTTCTCCTTCCCTTCTAAATCATCTACCTTTTATTTTAACCTTTTCATTCTATCTCTGTATTTCTTTCTCCTTCACCTCCATCATCTCTTTCTCTTCTTCCTCACGACCCCCCCCCCTCCACTCCTCCTCCTCTGTAGGTCTCCGTGCTCCTGATCAACCCCGCCTGACGAGCTGTCGCTCACCCGAGAGGGAGACGTTCACCTGCTGGTGGGAGCCGGGTGGCAGTGGGGATCTGAACACCACCTACGCCCTCTACTACCGCCTGGAGGGGTGAGGAGATCCCCGTCTTCTACATGACTCGTTTCGACTCCATCACGCTCTCATTCTAATTCAGGGTTTTCAGAGAATCTGTGGAATCGAAGGACATTTATCTTTCCTGTAATGATGGTTTATGCTCCGGGTGTGTTTGTAGAGCAGCGACTGTGTGTGTGTGTCATTATGCTCTCGCCTCCGTACCTCACTGTGGGTCTGGAGATCTCGTATGCAGCACCGTTCAAGTTCCATTATTAAAAATCCATAAAGCTCAGTTTTTGTTCAATTTTTCCCCCAGAAGGTGCAGGAACAGAAACGGTTGTGGTGCAGTGTTCTACTCTTCAGTGTTCTAATGTGTAAATGTTGTTTCCGCTGCTTTCAGGTCGTCCCGAGACTCTTTTCACGCTCTTCATTAGCCTGAAATCTTGCATCTGTCCAGAGTTGATTAATCATGACTTCATTAACTTTGTGCATATTTTTATAGCTTTATATTTTCAATATTTATTTATTCTCTATATAAATCTCTCTCTTTCTCCCTGTCTCTCTCTGCAGATCAGAGAAAGTGAACGAGTGTCCGGATTATAAAACAGCAGGACCGAACTCGTGTTTCTTTAATAAGAGCGACACCTCCCTGTGGGTGGATTACAACATCACCGTGGTGGCCACGAACTCCAGGGGCGTGAGTGTTTCCGAGCCGGTCGTGGTGGACGTCGCTAACATCGGTACGTCTTCATCACCTTCAAATTCATCCCTCACAGATACTGTATACAGGAAGTCCCCGACTTTCGGACATTCGAGTAACCAATTTCCGCGGATATCAATGGACCGCGGTCCTACGAACATTGGTAGATGCGAACAAATCGCAGAAGTAGTTCATGTGTATTGTACAAAAAATAGATACTGCAGTGCACCAGATACTAATATTACAATTATATACAATATTTTTAGAGTGTAAGTGGTATATTATATGTTGTATGAGTGTGTGTGTGTACGATAGAAATGAGTCAACCTTACCAGTTTCAGTGAATCAGTCCGGAAGCATGATGATAGAAAATGTCTGTCCTATAAAGCTGTCCTGATGGTGAATAATCTTAATTTTGAAAAATCCAAAATTAAACAACAAAACAGAGTTTACAGTCCAATACAGTGAAAAACTGGAGTCCTCTCGTAAAATTAATTTCCTTAGGCGCGATTACGGTTTTTGGCCACATGATGGCAGTGTGGGGTAATGGGAAGGAGATTTAGTCCAGTGAATTGATATGCTTTACACTGTATATTCGTGTCCAAGACGTAATAAGACTCACTTTGTCTGACTTAAGAACAAATCCGACTTACGAACGTGAGTGTTTAATGAAACTCATTATTATTCTCTCTCTCGTGTATTCTGCTTGTGGTATATTCCGGAAAAACTGCTTGAAATTTTCCATAAACTAAATCCATGTGTTTACCGCCAGCTTCAAAAACTTGCTTCACTAGAAAAACACGTTCTTCGATGGTTAACATTTCCACACAAAAGTACACGGCTGACGTTTAGTAAAGCACTCCGCGGATACGTACGACAGACTGATGACGCCAAACAAGAATGCGTAAATGCACTACTACTACTCTACACGGCGGCTGCGGAGAGACTTTCCGCACACACTCTACAACGTAAATTAACAAAACCAACTAGCTAACTAAGACGCTTAATTAGCTAACTAGTTAATACAACAAATTAAGAGCATAAATTAACAAAACTACTTAGAAAAGACAGCACAAGAACGCTTAAAGTGCAAATGTGCAATCATGAGCAACGACACGACACGATGCAATACTCTGTGATAAACAACAGGAACAAACGTTTTACTCCGACAGGCGGCAAAGTACCCAAAAATACAATTAATAAATGTGTTGTTTATGTAACAGCCTCAGCAGCGACCTCATTTCCCCTCTCGTCTGTTCCAACCACGCAGCGTTCAGCATCACCAGTTACTAATCACCACCTGATCATCTGTCATCATCTGCACCGGTTTCACACTGGCTCAGGACTTAAGTTGTAGTTGATGTTTTTTGGAGGGATCTGGCTTTTAGAATGAGAGACAAAAATTGAGAACCGACAAAGTCAAAACTTTTGCACAGTCTTGTAAATTCTCAGTCCAGTTCTATAAGAGTTATTTTTTTTGTTAAGTTTAATATATTTTTTTAATAATAACTTAATGATAGCTGTTAACCTCTCTCTCTCCCTCTCTCTCTCCCTCTTTTTCTCTCTCTCTCTTTCCCTCCCTCTCTCTCCGCAGTTCAGCCCAACACCCCGGAGAGTGTGACGGTGGAGGTGATGGACGATGGTGAATTTAAAGCTCCGTTCCTGCGTGTGATGTGGGAGAAGCCGCAATCTGCAGACACTCGCTCCGGCTGGATCACGCTCATCTACCAGCTCCGCGTCAAACAGGGCAAAGACGACACCTGGGAGGTGTGTGTGTGTGTGTGTGTGTGTGTCCATCAATGGATAAGAAGTTTACCATCTCATTCTGTTATAAAGGAATAAATGTTGTTAATGGTTTCACAATGGTGACGTCTAAGACGAATGAATTAGTGATGGGAAGTTTGAATCATTTTAGTGACTCGGTTCCTTAAATCTCCTTTAAGGATCTTAGGAATCTTTTTTTGAGTCATTTAGTTCAGTTCGTTTTAAGGACAAATTATAATAAACAGAATAAGCAGCTCACCTCTCATATCTTCTGGTCCGAGTCATTCGTTCTTTTATCATGTGACTCCTATAGACGCTATGCAGTGCAATACACAGGAAACAGAATTGAGCGGTTCTTCTCATGAGTCTTCTAGTCCGAGTCGTTTGTTCTTTAGAATCTGTTGCACTGCAAACAAATGATTCGGACTAGAAGACTCAGAGATAACTAATTAATTCTGTTTCCTGTACATAACATACAAAGGTTTTGTGATGATTTGTGCTTGCCCGCGCAGTAAAATATGATCGAATCCCTCTCTGAGATACTCGTTCTTCTGAGTCATGTTAAAGGCTTTTGTGTATCCGTGCATGCATGCACTTCTCAAACCTCACCTGCTTTTAGAGAAGTCTGTACAGGATGCTAACCTGACGGCTACAGGCATCCGTTACTTAGCGACGTTAGCATTACAGCTCCTGTAAAGTTGATCGACTTTATTTAAAAGAGCATGATAGTGTGTGAGTATGTTTTGGCTGAGATGTTCTTTTACAATCATTGTGTGTGTGTGTGTGTGTGTGTGTGTGTGTGCAGGAGTACGACGCTGGGATGCAGAAATACTACAACGTCTTCAGCCTGCTTTCGGGTAAAGAGTACATGGTGCAGGTTCGCTGTAAACCGAACCACGGCTTCTGGAGCGAGTGGACGAGGCCCGTGTACGTCCAGATGCCTGAGTGTAAGTGGACGTCCTCAGCTCTGTTAATCTCATTAGCATCAAATACCACTGTAGCTCCTAAAACTCAAAGCATTCACATTTAGCATTAGCTGTTATTTTTTCGCAGTAAAAAAAAAAAAAAAAACATATACAGGGCTCAGGACTGTGCAGTATAGAGTAACATCATTTTTTTTTTTAGCACAACCTATTGTTGGCAACATGATCACCTGAATTTTATTTTATTTTAATCGACTATACAAACATGATTAAGCAGAAAAAAAAAAAAAAGTTTCAAATATGCAAAAAGCAAAGAAATAGTAGAGATCCACATGATCAGTTGTGTTTCTGGGTGTTTTCATGACCACAAAACGAATAATAATATTAATATTAATAATAATAATAATAATAATATGCACATTTTAAAAGGTTCTGCATTCTTGCAATGTCATTCCCATATTCCGGTAGTGATAAGATGTACACATTAGAAACATACTGACGTGATGAGCTTTTCTACTGCAGTGATGTCGAAATCATCGTCTCTTATTTCCCATGGACATAAAGATCAACATTTATATTCCCCATGCACACTGTTGCCCCCTCGCCCCCTCCCCCTTTCGCCTCCTCGCCCCCTCGCCCTCTCGCCCCCTCGCCCCCTCACCTCTTCGCCTCCTGCTCCCCGGCAGCAGATGGTCCGATTTTATAAAGACATCTGATCTGATCTTATCTGACATTTAGTTTTGTAAAATCAAGGTTTATTGTTTATTTTTACTCATCACTTACTGAGAAATCTGATGATGTCACTCTGCACCTGCGCAACATCGTTTGCAAAACAGCACACTGATACCATAATAGGACGAAAATGAACGTTTATGTCGCAGCTTGTGTTAAAAGAGTTAATTTACACAAGCAGCAGTTTACTGAAAGATTTCAATCTGGATTAATAACACGGCTCTTCATGTGAAATCTAAAGTGGCCTAAAGTTTCATCCGAATGTCAGTTAGGATCATTTGTATTTAAAAAAGTTACGGACACTACTACAATAAAAGGGCACGAAGCTGGATTTAGCAAATGTGTTTTTTTTTTTATCTTTTTATGTGTTTCTTCAATCTGATAAAATCATAAATGTGTATACATATTTACAAAAAGATTAAACATGGATCGGGAGATAAGAAGTTTTAAGTATTATGAAAATAATGTTTATATGATTCTATCTAAAAATTCACTTATCAGACACTTTTTTGCACCGGTACCATGATTTGGCCGATTGTAAACAATAACTCCAACAATATACAATAAAATGAATAAAGTAAAGAGATATGAAGATATAAATAAAATTGAACATTTTATTTATTTATTTGTTTATTAATTATTATAGTTGTTATTATTATTATTATTATTATTATTATTATTACGTGAATGTTGTTTTTCACATCAGGATTTTATTTCCCGTCCACAGTCCTGGACCACGAGCGCTCGGTGTGGATCCTGGTGGCGGTTTTCTCAGTCTTTGTCCTCCTCGTCCTCATCTGGACCGTGAGCCTTAAGAGGAACAGGTGAGTCTGAGACGCCTCGTTAATTACGTGTGTATAGTCTCAGTAAAGAGGCGTGGCCTCGGACCCAGGTTTAGTTTTTCTTAAACACTGATTTATTGTTTGTATTAATCTTGTGTTTAGTGTGAAACAGTGTCTGCTGCCTCCTGTTCCCGGACCCAAGATCAAAGGATTCGATGAACAGCTGCTCAAAGTAATTAACACATAAACACACACATAAACACATGCACACAAAGGGGGAAACACAGAAAGTCTGTGTGAAAAATAATCCTAATCCAGTAATCCATTGCTCTTCTTATTAATTGTCCTGTTGAGTCATCGATCTGTTGATTTGTTTCGTTAATCAGCTCGTTAACAAACACTTCACGATGTAACTCGGAAACAATGACAGAAACAGAATGAGCTAATTACTGCACGTGCAACTTTTCTCATTAACTCATTTAGATGCTGATGAGACATTCAGAAGTTTCACATGTATATATTTTTTTGATGTCTGTATTTTACAGCATTATGAATCCATGGTCAGAATTATTACAGTATGTACAGTATAATAAAGTTTAGTGAGCATGCTGGTAGAAAATGCTAATTAGGTCAAAATGCTACAACAGACTCAGAATGTACTTTAGTTCAGCAAAAAGATATAAGAGGAAGTGCCTTTATACTGAATATCAGAATAAAACATGGAGGCGGTGGACAGTCCTGAGAAACTTTTCAGATTTACTTTATATTTCCACTTATTCCACCTTAGAATAACAGCTCAGGTAACTTCCGGGTTCTGGGCTCGAATTCCAAGTAGTGTTAAATAAAAAGCTAGTGCACTATGTAGGTACTGCCCCATGCAACCAAACATGCAACTCCAAAACCACCACCAAGTTGCTCCCCTTGATCGAGACCCTTAAACTTCACCTGCTCAGATGTATAATGAGATACCTGGATAAGGTCCATGATAAGGACCTGGTCTGCCAAATGCTAGAAATGTAAATGTAAATGTTGTTCCACACAGCAAGTAGTGCCCTTGATCAGGGGTTAGAGAGGGATTTGGGTTTCGGCCTTGTGTTAGAAGCTAGTTAGCTTTGTTGCTTGTGTTAGCCATGAACAGAACAACACTGTCACAGTGCTGTTAGGCGCTTTTATGAAATAGGTCTCAACCTTTCAGATTATTCAGTCAGAATAAATCCCTGCCGATGTCTCAATCCCAGATTAGATCTAAAGCTATTAGCAACTTTTTAAAAGACAGGAAAACTCCCTCCATCCATCCCTCCATCCATCCATCCCTCTATCTATCTATCTATCTATTTATATATATATATACAGTGGTGTGAAAAACTATTTGCCCCCTTCCTGATTTCTTATTCTTTTGCATGTTTGTCACACTTAAATGTTTCTGCTCATCAAAAACCGTTAACTATTAGTCAAAGATAACATAATTGAACACAAAATGCAGTTTTTAAATGAAGGTTTACGTTATTAAGGGAGAAAAAAAACTCCAAATCTACATGGCCCTGTGTGAAAAAGTGATTGCCCCCCTTGTTAAAAAAATAACTTAACTGTGGTTTATCACATCTGAGTTCAATTTCTGTAGTCACCCCCAGGCCTGATTACTGCCACACCTGTTTCAATCAAGAAATCACTTAAATAGGAGCTATCTGACACAGAGAAGTAGACCAAAAGCACCTCAAAAGCTAGACATCATGCCAAGATCCAAAGAAATTCAGGAACAAATAAGAACAAAAGTAATTGAGATCTATTAGTCTGGTAAAGGTTATAAAGCCATTTCTAAAGCTTTGGGACTCCAGCGAACCACAGTGAGAGCCATTATCCACAAATGGCAAAAACATGGAACAGTGGTGAACCTTCCCAGGAGTGGCCGGCTGACCAAAATTACCCCAAGAGCACAGAGACAACTCATCCGAGAGGCCACAAAAGACCCCAGGACAACATCTAAAGAACTGTGGGCCTCACTTGCCTCAATTAAGGTCAGTGTTCACGACTCCACCATAAGAAAGAGACTGGGCAAAAACGGCCTGCAAGGCGATTAACAAGGCGCAAACCACTTTTAAGCAAAAAGAACATTAAGGCTCGTCTCAATTTTGCTAAAAAACATCTCAATGATTGCCAAGACTTTTGGGAAAACACCTTGTGGGCAGATGAGACAAAAGTTGAACTTTTTGGAAGGTGCGTGTCCCGTTACATCTGGCGTAAAAGTAACACAGCATTTCAGAAAAAGAACACCATACCAACAGTAAAATATGGGGGTGGTAGTGTGATGGTCTGGGGTTGTTTTGCTGCTTCAGGACCTGGAAGGCTTGCTGTGATAGATGGAACCATGAATTCTACTGTCTACCAAAAAATCCTGAAGGAGAATGTCCGGCCATCTGTTCGTCAACTCAAGCTGAAGCGATCTTGGGTGCTGCAGCAGGACAATGACCCAAAACACACCAGCAAATCCACCTCTGAATGGCTGAAGAAAAACAAAATGAAGACTTTGGAGTGGCCTAGTCAAAGTCCTGACCTGAATCCTATTGAGATGTTGTAGCATGACCTTAAAAAGGCGGTTCATGCTAGAAAACCCTCAAATAAAGCTGAATTACAACAATTCTGCAAAGATGAGTGGGCCAAAATTCCTCCAGAGCGCTGTAAAAGACTCCTTGCAAGTTATCGCAAACACTTGATTGCAGTTTTTGCTGCTAAGGGTGACCCAACCAGTTATTAGGTTCAGGGGGCAATTACTTTTTCACACAGGGCCATGTAGGTTTGGATTTTTTTTCTCCCTAAATAATAAAAACCATCATTTAAAAACTGCATTTTGTGTTTACTTGTGTTATCTTTGACTAATAGTTAAATGTGTTTGATGATCAGAAACATTGTGTGTGACAAACATGCAAAAGAATAAGAAATCAGGAAGGGGGCAAATAGTTTTTCACACCACTGTATATATATATATATATATATATATATATATATATATATAAAACCAGGTGATTACCGTTCTTCTACTGTAATTCACCTACAAAAACAAATCTCTAATCAACCTGACGTAGAGGTTTCTCGTCAATCCCGTGTTTACTCTTGGAGGTGTATTTGTCTACTCGTCTTTCTGCAACGGCAAGTTGAGAGAACTGAAGCGTGTCCGTGTCACTGTTAAGAAACATCACTGATGCTCTTAAGGGATTCTGAAGAGCCGAGTGTATGCTCAAAAGTCGATCGCCCCACGCTGTTTCTTTTCTAAACGATGTTTACTCGCTTTCTAAACCTGGCCCGTGTGCTGGACAGATTATTCAGCTTCACGCTGGCAGATGAATCATCATCATCCCTGGTCCTTTATACACCTCCAGCATGTACATCACTGCTTACAAGATTATCCCAGACCAAAAGACTTTATCCGTAGCCGTTTTTAAATGAGATCTCTCCAGCCCTAAGGTTTGCCTTATTGCCCCTTTATTTAGCTTTTTATCAAAGATGGTTTTCGGCATTTTCTTTGACCAATAGTACGAGTACACCAGGGTCTGTGAGTGGTCCGCTAGGGAATCAGATACACATGCATCATGTCGGTTATGAACATGGTGATCATCACAGCGTTTACAAACCGAGACTCTTAGAAATAGCAATCAAGAACTTACTTTCTCTCATATCATATAACGCCTGCATAATTAGCATCGAAGAAACACAAATGGCGTTGATTTAGAAAAGTAGCTTGTCCAGTATAAGAGCCAATCAGAGATGCTGAAAGATTAAAAACAAGCGGGTAATTTTTAGATGTATTAAATTTCCTACGTTTAACAACTGTTTTCCTCATGTGTTAAATACCTGCATAAAAATAGAAACAAAAAGTTATAAGGTTTCCTATCGAAAGTAATGGCGGCAGCTTAGTACTGTCACCTTGCACCCCCTGGGTCGAGGGTTCGAATCCTGCCTCGGGTCTGTGTGTGTGGAGTTTGCATGTTCTCTTCCCGTGCCTGGTTTCCTCTGGGTCTACTGGTTTCTACATGGATGCAGATTAGCGTAATTAGGGTTCCTGAATTGCACCATGCAATGGGTTGGCACCCCATCCTGGATGAACCCTACCCTACCCACACGACCCTACACAGAATACGCACTATACAGTATAGAGAATAGATGGATGGATTGATGGCGCCACTGAATGAACAGAGTGTGTGTGTGTGTGTGTGTGTGTGTGTGTGTGTGTGTGTGTGTGTGATCTTAATCTTGGCATTCACTAATTACCAACATACATTTCATTGTCATTACTACTGGCTGATTACTGACATACATGCTTTTACTACCATAAGTTAATTATTAATCCTCACCCTACCTTTCCTCATGACAGAGTGGGAAATCAGAGGAAATATATAATGCGCTGGTGATCCACAGTTTCCCGCCAACCAACTACGAGGAGCTGCTAGTCGATTATCTGGAGGTTTGCGATGATTATGGATCACAAGACCTGATTTTGGACTCCAAACAGCCGCTCGTGGCATCAGTGAAGTCCACAAGCACCTCCTCTGACAGCGATTCGGGCCGGGGAAGCTGCGACAGCCGAACCCTGCTGATGGACAAAAGTGCAGGTGGAAGGAATGAGGGCGGAGCCAAGCAGGCCGACTGGGTTTCCATAGAGCCTGGCAGAGAAGAAGGAAAAGCCTGGACATGGAATAACATATTCTCGACACATCAGCTACACCCTGAGCACCGCTATTATCAGCAGGTCCATCCACAGCAGGTCCATCCACAGCATCCACAGGACACCAAATCCACCTATCACAACGTTCCTGACATTTCCTGCATCTCCTTATCGGTGCAAATCAGCAAAATTCCCGAAAATCAGCTCGGAGAACTTCTGAACAAACCTCGAGACTGTGACTACGCTCATTCCGGCATCATGGAGGCCGGTGAGCCCCAGCCCAACGGTTCCCAATGCACGGACTACGTAGAGGTGCAGACGGTTGATCAGGAAAACGTCCTCCATGTCCAACCGCTCTCAGACCGCGAGGAGCGAATCCAGGATCCTTCAGACTCTTCATCCGGGGAGAATTACAGTAAGGTGCAAGATGTGATCTCAGACAATCTGCTGCTGCTGCAGAGAGACATGAGAAGCGTTCCGCAGTGTTCCGGGGATCTCCAATGCCACACACTTCAGCAGGAGAACCATCAGACGTGTAAATCAAACACACTCTTGTCCTCGCCGTCCATTTTGCTGGGAGGTAACGGATACGTCGACTCAAGCATGATGATCTCTTAACATCTCCAAGATAAGAGCTTTCAGGGACAAATCGATGGACAGGTAATCTGCTATCCACTTGTGGTTCTGAAAGTTCACCAGAAGTTCTGAGAAGGTATGCCAGATACCTGGGGATAAACGTCTGTACTACAGAACCAAAGCCCATGTTAAACGTTGCAGGCTCTGCTTGGGTGGTGCTTGCGTCGGAAGGAGCGAACTGAACTGGAGTACCAGATTCCAAAGATGTTTCGTAGCGGAGACTTAAGCGTGCAGGCGGCTTAACCGCAATCAGTCAATTGAAGATTTAGTGATGCAACGCTGGACACGAATATTATTGTCCTCTTAGCTGTAAAGTGAGACACTACAGGGTGAGCTGGGATTAAAATTTTTATTATTATTATTATTATTAACACCATTTTTATCTTCACCAGTTGATTGCTGACATTCTCACACGTATTTAGTAATTTAGGATAAAAAGGGACATTTCTGGGATATATGAGCTGATAATGAAGTGGGCGGGGCTTAAAGCCTTCTAAATCTAGATCTAGAAATCAAATCATTTTATTATTATTTTAAAGGATAGAGACAGAATATCAATTAAAAAGGCTACCATGGAGTGTTTCAAGAGGAAGCACATTAAGGGCATGGAGAGGCCCAGTCAGTCTCCAGTCCTCAATCCTGTAACTCTGAGCTGAAACTCCCAGTTGCCAAGCGACAGGCACGAAACCTTTAGAAATTTAGATTTAGAAAAGATCTGTAAAGACCAGTGGAACAAACTCCCTCCTGAGATCAGTGCAAACCAACTAAAGGAGACGTCCTACTTGGTTTCTCCACCCAGTATGAAGTCATGTTCTGCTTGGGGATCAAATACTTATTTCCCCCAATTGAAATGCCACTCAGTTCATAAACTGTGTATCATGTGCTTTTTATGGATTGTTAGTTGATATTCAGTCTCTATGCTTTTATATGAAAAAATTTATAGACCGTTCATTTCTTTTTGTAAGTGGCCAAACTTACAAAATCTGCAGGGGATCAAATGATTATTTTCCCCCACTGTACAGTATTTACAAAGTTCTAAAGTTCCTCGACTTGATTTCATCACCAACGACGCATTTCATGACGTGTTCATTTAATAAAAATAAATCTCATTTTAATATCTGAAATTGTTCTTAATGCGAGCGAACTTTGAACTTGAAAAGATCTGATAACTTTTTAGGGGGTGAAAACTGGAAAAAACACAAATGACTTTCAGACCCACGAACACATGGCACTTACAGTGTCAGGATTCGATCCTGGAGCTTCTTGAGGACTGAATCCAAAGGTCAGGGGTCGCTCTGTGGTTAAAGCATTGGACTACAGTGCGGAAGGTCCCAGGTTCAAATCCCGCGACCACCAGGTTGTTCCTGTGGGGCCCTTGAGCGAGGCCCTTAACCCTCAACTGTTTAGATAACAAGATAAAAATGTAAGTCACTCTGCATCCGGGCGTCGGCCAAATGCTGTAATGTAAATGAACCACTGTAGGTTGGGTTCTAATTGATTGACGGTGATTTGCACTGGATTGTATAATAATGCCTGCTTTTATTTCATTTCTGTTTTAAAGGCTAAGTATCGCTCTTTTATGTCTAATGGCGTTCATTTCTTACAATTATCGTGGGACAGTCATAGTTAAAAATTCCAATAGGTTATTTGATCCGTCTGATTACGTGGGGGTAATGGTTCTCTTAATGCTTCTTATTTAAAAAAAAATCTCTTTACTCAGATAGTCAAACATAGCCTCTGTTTTTAGATCACTGATGTGGACTACTGATGATGTCCTATTTTACTTTGCTTGTGTGTGTGTGTGTGTACTGTACATTTTAGGTCCAAGACTACTTTAGGCATTTGATATGTTGTAAATGCAGTAAGTTTTTGCACAAATCTCCAACAATCGGGTTGATTTATACGTCATAACCATAGCAGAGACTAATGATATGAAAAAAAAGAGATTTTTTCAATAATAAAAGATGTATAGGACTGAAAAAATTAATAAATAAAAAACTGCAAAAAGTGTAGCATTTGCTAAAACATATATATTTTAGTATAAATAAAAAAATCATACTGAAAATAATAAAAAATAAAAGATTGTAAAGGTGTAACATATAATAATAATAATAATAATAATAATAATAATAATAATAAGTATTCCCATTGCTATTATTATTATTATTATTATTAATAATATTAATATTAATAATAATAATAATAATAATAATAATAATAATATTTTTTTTAGAAAAAGATACCATAGTACCCATTAGTACCCATTATAAGTCTCTCATGACATCATTCATGTTATCAATAACTGTATCCTCAGATCCCCCAGACAGCACAGGTTTATATGAGATGGACATTAATTATCTCTGACCATAATGTCTTACTGCGTCGAGAAAATGGAGGTCACTTTGTGATATTTTCGATTCCATCCATCATCCATGTAGGAACCTCTGGACTCCGACTACTGTACTGCGGCCCATGGAGGCCAATGTGACCATTCAATTGATTGCCATTAAAATGACCGTGGTAGGACCTCCAGTCAACATTTACACACACATTCACACACTGCAGGATTTGGCAACGCTAGTTAGCCTAATCTGCATGTCTTTGGACTGTGGGAGGAAACCGGAGTACCCGGAGGAAACCCACCAAGCACAGGGAGAACATGCAAACTCCATACACACAGACCCTAAAGTGGGAATCGAACCCTCGACCACAGAGGTGCCATAGTTTAGATTAAACAGCACAAATTAAAGCTAAAGCTGCATTAAGAGCGAGAGAGAGAGAGAGAGAGAGAGAATGAATAATCCTCCTTCAGCTCATTTACCTGATCAGTTTGTCATCACTATACTGTATGAACATATGAATAAAAAGCAACAACAAAAAAAAAACATTTATCATGGTTATGAATGTTTGTCTTCACATTTAAAGCTCTAACCATAATGACCAGAACCACAGTTAATCATTATAATGGTTATTAAAGTTAATTTTTAATTAAAATTAAGTTAGTATTTAAGAATTAAAGTTAATTTTAAAGCTTATTAAAGGACAGTGTCGATTAAACACACTCAGACACAATATCCTCTCAGCTGCCTTGTGATTAATGTAAATGCATCACCTGCGGTGTTGAAATATTTACGCAGGAAATCATTTCTTGGTCTTTTAAAGTGAAAATGTTGCGTATGTTTCTGAAAACCCTTTTACTAACTGAAGCCAGATGTTGTTATTTCATTGTTGTGTGTATCTTCTCGCTTCTCCTAGCTTGCTAAGAGCCGTAATCTTTATAAACACACTCCGAACCATAGCGTTGGTCAAAGAGACTCTGTTTGAACTGCACTGTTCATGATGTAATGCTCATTTCTATTATTAAACACAGAGAGTCTGTGCGATGTTCTGTTTTGCGTGAATCATTTTTACTCCAACTGTTTTTTCTGAACAGCACAAAATAAAAAAAATACAAATGTTAAAATATTACAGTGTGGCGTCATGCTTTTGCAGAATAAAATCCTCAAACTCGACTGATAAACGTGAAAAGAGAGTATCTCAGATACTCAGAGTCACTGGTTTGGATGCTGATCCTCGGGAACGAGAGAGAAAAAACAAACATTCTTTTAATCACTGATTACATTTTTGTGACAAAATGATGATGACTTCTAGATATAACGAATAAGAGACGAGGAAATCCTAGCGACGAAAATCCTGGTCATGACAAAAACATTACTGATAGGAAAAAGTCCTGGTGGTGAAAAAGGATTCAGACACAAACAGGTGGAAGCGTCCGCTGAATTACACAATGATTTATGAATGGGTCAAAACAAACCTCAGCCATGACAGAATGATTCACGGATTTAAACGTCAGTTTAATAAATGACAGACGATTAAATCTTTGTCGTGAAAGATTGATTGATTTATAAACAAACAATAAACAATGATTTACGTGATCTACCCTGGCTCTGATCTGGCCCAGACCTTCCCCAAACATCTCTAAATAGATTCGTCCTGGTTCAGTTCTACATTTACATTTCATCATTAGGCATAAGAGCGACTTTCAAAAGTTTCTGTCATTGTATACAGTAGATCCTTACACTGGGCTACTAGGAAACTAACTGTAAGTATCATCAGTCACACACTGTTGTTTAGGTTTTTTAAACTTTTTTTTCCATTAATCTAAGAAATGCATAAACTACATACAAGAAATACATAAGATCAGTGCAGATACTTACTCTACTGTATGTATATCTGATGTGAATTCAGGCTGGAGCAGGTCCAGCTCAGCATTTTATTTAATTATCAATTGGACAGATCACATCCAGACACATTTAGTGACCTGAGGAACAGGGATCAGGTTTAACCTACACCAGCTGATGGTGTGATCATGTGATCGTGACTCAGGGCTGAACTGTGAGTGTACATTACCAGATATCTATATTAGTCTCATAGCACCAGTGCAAAACTAAAGAATCTAAACACCAAACAGATTTGTATGATGAGTTACATTCGGATCAAAGAGGAAGAACCGGGTAAGTTGCACTTTTGGTCAAATTGTTCCTTTGAGAAGGTTGATTAAAGAAAGATCTGTCCGTCTGTCTGCCTTATTTTCCAGATCCCTCCTGGTGGAAACAGCTGAAGGGTTTATTGCTCCTCTGACACCCCCAGCTGCAGCAAACAATCCTAAAGCAACTGAGCTTAACCTTTGGAACAGCTTTTCTCCACCGGTTTATCATCAGTGCGCTTCTCTCCACACATCCTGCTAATCATTTAATAGATCGGAAACCTATTACACACATTTATCCACAACTACTCACCGAGAAAACTACAGTACGTCTATTGTTTAAAAAATGCATAAAGTCCTTGGCCGAGTGAAGTCTGCAGGGTGTCCATGGAGACATGGACATGGACATAGGGTGGACTCTGTGCTGCAGCTGCACAGACTGAGTGGTGAGTGTCTCTACATTTTTATGCAAAGGAAGAAAAAGCATGCAATTACATTCAAAATAATCTAAATGAGGATTGAGGGAGGTGCTTATGGATCAGGATACAGTATGTCTAAACCTTTAAACAGGAGAGATTTAATGGCCATGTGACGCACTGCACACTGGAGTACTAACTAATGCATTCAAAGAAATATGACAAGAACTATGTGAGATTGCTTCGTTGCTCTATAATAGGCATAAGGATTAATATTTAGTATGAGTATATTTTAAATTTTATTCATTTAAACATATTCTGCATCCTATGACACACACACACACACACACAAATAAAACGATTGTATCTACTCAATGTTTAAACTAAGAGAGGTGAAGTGAACTACAGAGCGAAAATCAACCGAGTTATCTTTTTTTGTATTTTGAAAAAGTATAAAAGGAAAACAGGAGAGAAAAAAATGAGGGCCGATCAAGCGTATCCATGGTAACGGCATTGTAACCGTTCAGCAGTCAGTTAGGTCGTGGAGATTATGCGGTTTAAATGATATGACGTAACTCCATGAAACGTTTTATTGACGTTTAAATGATAAAAAAAAAAAACGTTCTAAAAATTCAAAAAGGAGTCGAGTCTCTGATTCGAAGCGTTTGGAGAACGACTCCTTAGTCTTAGACTGCTCTTGAAAAGAGTCGATTCTCTGTTTCCAGGAGTCGACTCCAAAGCGGATTCCATAAAAAGTTTGAGCGGCTGGTAGCCAGGATTGCCAGTTCCGCTTTTAATCCGCGAGTTTGGCATTGTTCTTTGAAGGTGCTTGAAAATATTACACACACACACACGTCTACACACACACAGGAGAAACATTATGTCGTTTAAGCTCGATCTTTTCCTATTACTTACGTATACCACCAACAAAGACGCCCAAGTGTGGAACAATCTAGCAAATATTGGAAAACTATATATTTTTCTCTACATGGTTTATACTGTAATGTAGAATAGTAACAGAGTTCTGCAGATTGGCATCATTTAATTTGGCAATTTTTTATTTATTTTTTTTTTTACGTCGGATGCCCTTCCTGCCACAACCCTCTGCCTTTATTCAGACTGGCACAAAAAGACCCTGGATTGTGTCCCTGTGGTTGCATGCTAATGAGCCAGACAATGAAGCTGTGGGAAAGAGTAGTGGAAGCTGGGTTAGGGGCAGAGGTGAGCATTTGTGAGCTGCAATATGGTTTCATGCCTAGAAAGAGTACATCAGATGCAGTATTTGCTTTGAGGATGCTGGCGGAGAAGTACAGAGAAGGTAACAGGGAGTTGCATTGTGTCTTTGTAGATTTAGGGAAGGCGTACGACAGGGTGCCGAGAGAGGAGCTGTGGTATTGTATGAGGAAGTCTGGAGTGGCAGAGAAGTATGTTAGAGTGGTGCAGGACATGTATGAGAGCTGTAAGACAGTGGTGAGATGTGATGTAGGTGTGACAGAGGAGTTCAAGGTGGAGGTGGGTCTGCATCAAGGATCGGCTCTAAGCCCCTTCTTGTTTGCTCTGGTGATAGACAGGATGACAGATGAGGTAAGACAGGAGTCTCCATGGACTATGATGTTTGCAGATGACATCGTGCTTTGTAGCGAGAGCAGGGAACAGGTGGAGGAAAATTTGGAGAGGTGAAGGTATGCTCTGGAAAGCAGAGGAATGAAGGTTAGCCGCAGCAAGACAGAATACATATGTGTAAATGAGAGGAACCCAAGAGGATTGGTGAGGCTACAGGGAGCAGAGGTAAAGAAGGTGCAGGATTTTAAGTACTTAGGGTCAACCGTCCAGAGCAACGGAGAGTGTTCAAAGGAGGTGAAGAGGCGGGTACAGGCATGTTGGAACGGGTGGAGAAAAGTGTCAAGTGAGAATGAAAGGAAAGGTGTACAGGACAGTGGTGAGACCAGCGATGCTCTACGGCTTAGAGACAGTGGCACTGAAGAAAAGACAGGAGGCAGAGTTGGAGGTAGCAGAGCTGAAGATGTTGAGGTTCTCTTTGGGAGTGACAAGGATGGATAGGATCAAGAGTAAGTTCATCAGAGGGACAACCCATGTTAGAGTTATCAAACCCATGATAAAGTCAGATTAAGGTGGTTTGGACATGTTCAGAGGAGAGATGAATATAAGGTGAATATATCGGTAGAAGGATGCTAAGGTTGGAACTGCCAGGCAGGAGGTCTAGAGGAAGACCAAAGAGGAGATTTATGGATGCAGTGAGAGAGGACATGAAGTTAGTTGGTGTGAGAGAAGTGGATGCAGAGGATAGGGTTAGATGGCGGCAGATGATTCGCTGTGGCGACCCCTGAAAGGGAACAGCCCAAAGACAAACAAGAAGATTTCTGTGGCAAAGGTGGCAAAAACAAACATAACGTCCTCATAAACTAACACTACAGCTTACATGGTTATGCTACTCCTCTCTCACTGTCCTTCCATCTCACCGTCACCTTCCCTTCCTCAAAAATAAATAAATAAAACAACTTTGTTGTAATTTGACTATTCATAATAATCAATCAATCAACAGTATGTACTATGCAGTACCAGTTAAATGTTTGGATACGCTTTCTAATTAACAAAAATGATATATACACTCACGTAAAGGATTATTAGGAACACCACACTAATACTGTGTTTGACCCCCTTTCGCCTTCAGAACTGCCTTAATTCTACGTGGCATTGATTCAACAAGGTGCCGAAAGCATTCTTTAGAAATGTTGGCCCATATTGATAGGATAGCATCTTGCAGTTGATGGAGATTTGTGGGATGCACATCCAGGGCACGAAGCTCCCGTTCCGCCACATCCCAAAGATGCTCTATTGGGTTGAGATCTGGTGACTGTGGGGGCCATTTTAGTACAGTGAACTCATTGTCATGTTCAAGAAACCAATTTGAAATGATTGGAGCTTTGTGACATGGTGCATTATCCTGCTGGAAGTAGCCATCAGAGGATGGGTACATGGTGGTCATAAAGGGATGGACATGGTCAGAAACAATGCTCAGGTAGCCCATGGCATTTAAACGATGCTCCATTGGCACTAAGAGGCCTAAAGTGTGCCAAGAAAACATTCCCCACACCATTACACCACCACCACCAGCCTGCACAGTGGTAACAAGGCATGATGGATCCATGTTCTTATTTTGTTTACGCCAAATTCTGACTCTACCATTTAAATGTCTCAACAGAAATCGAGACTCATCAGACCAGGCAACATTTTTCCAGTCTTCAACTGTTTCAATTTTGGTGAGCTCGTGCAAATTGTAGCCTCTTTTTCCTATTTGTAGTGGAGATGAGTGGTACCCGGTGGGGTCTTCTGCTGTTGTAGCCCATCCGCCTCAAGGTTGCGCGTGTTGTGGCTTCACAAATGCTTTGCTGCATACCTCGGTTGTAACGAGTGGTTATTTCAGTCAAAGTTGCTCTTCTATCAGCTTGAATCAGTCGGCCCATTCTCCTCTGACCTCTAGCATCAACAAGGCATTTTCGCTTACAGGACTGCCGCATACTGGATGTTTTTCCCTTCTCACACCATTCTTTGTAAACCCTAAAAATGGTTGTGCGTGAAAATTCCAGTAACTGAGCAGATTGTGAAATACTCAGACCGGCCCGTCTGGCACCAACAACCATGCCACGCTCAAAATTGCTTAAATCACCTTTCTTTCCCATTCTGACATTCAGTTTGGAGTTCAGGAGATTGTCTTGACCAGGACCACACCCCTAAATGCATTGAAGCAACTGCCATGTGATTGGTTGATTAGATAATTGCATTAATGAGAAATTGAACAGGTGTTCCTAATAATCCTTTAGGTGAGTGTATATATCTATCTATCTATCTATCCATCTATCTATCTATATATATATATAGTCACAGTACTGTCACTACTTTATGCTTGCACATTGTTCTTTTCTGCTGTAATGTAGAAATTTCCCCACTGTGGGACAAATAAAGGTATATCTTATCTATTTATTTTTACATTCTAGAACAATACTGGATTCTTTTAAAATTATGAAATAACACATACGACATTGGGTAATTAAATAACAGCAACAACAACAACTTCAAAACAACAGTCAGTTGTTATTTTAAGATGTGAAGATGTTCTGGAACACACCCGAAAAGTCATTGAATTCGAGAGGGAATAATGTTATAACTGTTCTTCTAGGTGCGTTGTGTCAGAAGGCGGTGATGAAGAAGCTGCAGGTCCAGATGCCCCCGTGTAATTTTACGCCTGAGACGTACCAGGTAAAGCAGCAGAGCTCACCGCGGCGGTGTGATGGGTGATGGTAGTGAGTGATGTTACAGTGCACTCTGTCCTGAAGCCCTTCCTGTGTCGCTCACGTTAAAGTTACATCTGTTTATACATTGCTGTGAAGTTTCCTGTAAGGAGAAATGTGTTTATGTGACACGTATGGAATGAGTCTCCAGTTTCTCTGCTTTGTAACAGTTTGAGGTAAAGAACTAACTTGAGGTTTTCCGATGAGCTATGAATATTACCGTGGAGTGTGTGTGTGTGTGTGTGCGTGTGTGTAGGGTATGAGTAAGGAGCGGATGCTGGAGATCAGGAAGCTGAACTGTAATGGCATGATGATGAAGGTGACGTACTACAAGAAGCCGCTGTTCATCCATCAGGGTTTCATGCAGTATCTGTGGGACGTAGACGGGTCGCGCTATCTGGACATGTTTGCGGGCGTCGCCACCGTCAGCCTGGGACACTGCCACCCGTAAGCTCGTCTCTTACTTGAGACCGTTCCAGTTTTGCTATTTTACCTCACAGTCGTTTGCTATTGGGTAGATACAAACGAAAAAATCTAGGGATGTTTAATTTTATATTATGCACAGTTTTTATACAGTATGCATTTAGCTCTGTTAAAATTTATTAACAAAGAAACCTTAAAGATTGACGTTGTTTTAGGAGTTTAAGCCTTCATTTTTCTTCTTCTCCTTCTTCAAAATGAACCGTTGGATTAATTCCGATTAATCGTGATTAATCACAAACTATGACTGTGATTAATCACGATTAATTGGAATTTATTAATATTCTGATTTACTTCTATAATAATCGCGATGAAATGCTGGAATTTAAAAAATGCACGACCAACTGGTTGGAGGAAACATTATGCAGTTTTATAACATCATAAATAACGTTAAATTAAAATTGCTTGAATGTAACCGGCACTGCATGCAGCAGCTAGGTGGTGTGGGGCGTGGCAACCCACCCATGGCAGGACACGAACCCGGATCCTCAGTTCCAAAAAACACAACAGTGAGCCTGAGCCTCCTGAGTCACAACTTCTATGTCTTATATTATAATATTAAAATAGTTTCCCTTGTAGGTGGCTCGAGCACACAACTTTTATCCAAATCTCCATCTAGAAGCACAGCACCTGGTGATTATGGGAAGCCATTAGGGTCAAACTTGGTCATTAATTGGCGTTAAAATTTCTAGATTAATCATATGCATTAACGAGGTAATATTGACAGCCCTAAAAAAACACACAACCTTTCATACGGTATATCATGAGTGTAAAATGTAATTAACACCCTTACACTGGGACACACCTAATGATTAGATACTTAATGTAAAGCCTTTAATTAGTGCCAATGTCATTTTAACAATGTGTGTGGATTTAAAAGGTCAGATCTGTGTGTGTGTGTGTGTTCCAGGAAAGTGACAAAAGTTGCCCAGGAGCAGCTCCAGCATCTTTGGCACACCACGGCCATTTATGTTTATCCTCAGATCCAGGAATACGCAGAGAAACTCGTCTCACATCTGCCTGAACCTCTAAAAGTACACAAACACACACACACACACACACACGCGCGCGCACAAGCAGTTTGCGGTGATAAATAGGTGCCTCTGCCAAATGATGACAGGTATTCAAATGATTTTCACAGAAATGTATTTGTGTGTTTCCAGGTAGTGTATCTGACTAACAGCGGCTCGGAGGCCAATGACCTCGCTCTGCTCATGGCCAGGTTACACACGGGGAACTTCGACGCCGTCACTCTCAGGTTCACTCTCATCAAAATGACTCATTTATCCAGCTGTTGTTTTCCGTTCAGCACACATCTGGTGCATCGTCAGCGTGTCTCCGTCTGCATGTTTTTGATGTGTTAAGAAGTAAAAGAGTAGCTCGTCCTGGTTAACCATCACTGAATCTACAATTTAAAGTCACCTTTGTGCGTTTATTTTGGCTCCAGAGGTTCCTATCATGGCGGAAGTCCACTAGCGATGGGTCTGACCTCTAACTCCATCTACAAATACCCCGTGGCTTCCGGCCTGGGCTGCTATAATGTACGTACGGCTCCGCCTCCTGTCCGCTGCTTCCTGTTCTGATGTCACGTTCCTCCTGAGCGAGCTGTGAGTTCTTTCTTTTTCAGACCATGTGTCCTGATGTGTTCAGGGGGCCGTGGGGCGGGAGTTACTGCCGAGACTCACCTGTTCAGACAGTCAGAGAGTGCAGCTGCTCTCCTGGTACACACACACACACACACACACAAATATAATGTCTGGTCTACAGTTTAATCATTTCTTAGCCCTGCATGTCATATTAACTTTAACATAACGACCGGACGCCGCCACCGCCACTGGGCCTCAGCGATCACGTCTCCGCTGACCTTATTGTCCTCGTAAAGTCACAGAAATGTTCCTGACTTTTACAGTCTCTAACCTATAAGATCTTTTATAGCCACGAAAGATGAATCTCTAGTGAGATATTATGTACAGTACAGTGATATAAACATGGGCAAGTCAGGTTTTAGCCTTATTACAGGGAGTTTTGTAAGACACACACACACACACACACACATGCAAACATACAATATACACACACCGTTACACAAACTTTGTGTCGATCAATCAGGAGGTCTGTCATTTATTATTATAATTTTTTTGGTTAAAAAGATTATTTTTCTTATATAAAAAATATTATTAATATGGCTGTGCAATAATAATAATAATAATAATAATAATAATAATAATAATAATAGTTATCATCATAAGTTAGGCATTTTTTATATAATTATAATTATATATGGTCTAGTTATCTTTTTTTTAACTCAAGCTAAATGCTTTTGGTCCAAACCTCAAAAAATATCTCTAACAATATTTGTTTTCTTCTAGAAGAAAGTTTTCCTGATTGTTGAAATAAAAGCTGAAATAAATACATTTTTTGATAATAAGGCTGATGTATTAGTAGTTTGAGTGTGTAAAAATAATTTAAAGTCAGTTTGTTGGATTTGTATTTATTTCATTGAATGTAAATACAGTATTGTTCCAGTTAAAGGGGTCTCTGAGCTGAGTTGAGTAAAACCTGAAGGTTTTTGGACTTTAGTACAAGGTCAGGTTTTATAACAGGGTGAAACATTAACCTTTTTTTTTTTATCATCACGTCTGATAACCGCAGATATAACCACTGCAAAGTATCTATTAGTGTTTACACTGCGGAACTAACATACTGTAAAACTCTTCAGGATAAGATCTGTACACACACACACATACACACACACACACACACACACACACACACACACGTGTCTAAGTAACCCTAACCTGTACTGAGATTCAGCCTGCTATAACGGCTGTGCTTTTAATACAAGCTGTGATCACAAATTTACAGTAAAAATTTAACAAACAACAACATAAACATAAATAAATCAAGTAATTTCAGTAATGTGAATAAATTCTTTCTGAGCAGGAGTTTAATCGTTGTGTATTTTACTAAGTAAGTAGTTCGGTGGTGTGAGACAGAGGCAGATAGACGAGTGTGTCTGAAACATTTTACAAGAAAAAGGAATTAAAATATGAATGAAGAAACAAAACAAAACGGGTAAATCAACAAATAGAATAAAGCTATAGATGTGTCTAAAATATGATGATATAAACTTTAAAATTAATTTACAGTAAGAAGATACACAATGCATCAACTACAAAACAAAAATGTAGTCAGGACGGATTTTTCATTAATTTACTGAGATTGTGGAATATGTTTGTAAAAGAGGCAGATACATAATAAATACATAACTGAGTGAATAGAACAACAAGCAAATTAATTAATATTGTCTAAAGGTTGGTCCAATTAAGGTGAAAAAAAATATCTATGACTATGAAAAAGTTTACACTCCCCCGAGATGTTTGGATAGACGAAGAGAAAACGTAAATTTAAAATGTGACCTTAAGAGAAAGATGTAAACTTTCGGATTTAGCGACAAGAAAGCGGCAAAATTTGAAGTTGAAAATCGAATGTCTCCTGCAAGAGCAAGTCAATCCAAAGCTTTTGGAGAACTTTAGGACTTTTTTCCACTCTGTAAAACACATCACTCAATTTAACTGTACGGGTGCACAAACCTTCGCACGTATCTATTGAGTAACATATTATAAAGTTTTTTGAATCGGTGTCATTAACGCTGTGTTCTGATCCCAGGTCAGTGCCGCGCCAACGACAGGTACGTCGAGCAGCTGAAGGAGTTTTTCGCTACGAGCGTACCCAGTCGTATCGCCGCGTTCTTCGCCGAACCCATTCAGGTTAGCACTGCTGGACATGCTAATGCTAGTAGCGTATACTTCAATAGCTTGTTCAAATAGGCTGAAGCTCATTCACATAAACCTGTATGGAAAAGGAGAGATGAATCTAATGTGTTTATTTATCTTATCACGGAAGGAGTCTCCAGTGTCAGTGCTCTGTAACAGAGCTTACTGTAGGTAGAGGTAAAGCTGTGGACTTTCCATCATTGCTGTTCAGGTCCGGTGAGATTTCCGTGATTGTTAGTCTAATTGAGAGAGCAGTTGTTGTGGTATAAGAGCAACCAAACACGTTGTTTATAAGTGCTAGAACATCAGAACAGCACATCACTTCCTGATTATTAATTTTTTCTCTTCTTTGCAGGGAGTAGGGGGAACCGTCCAGTACCCTAAGAACTTCCTGAAAGAAGCGTACAAGCTAGTGAAAGAGAGAGGCGGAGTCTGCATCGCTGATGAGGTGTAAATATTTACATTCTTCTTCTTCTTATTATTATTATTATTAACTTTACGTCTCTTTCTCTTCTTATTCATTTACGCGTTGCGTGTTCTTTCTTGTGTTCGATATGTCTTGTCATATAAAGAATAACTGATTCTGATTTGGTCTGTTTGGTCTATCAGGTTCAGACCGGTTTTGGACGCACAGGGAGTCACTTCTGGGGTTTTCAGGCCCATGACGTTGTTCCAGACATCGTGACGATGGCGAAAGGAATCGCCAATGGGTTTCCCATGGCTGCCGTCGTCACGAGCGAGGGCGAGTCTGCTTTATAAAGAATTAAAGAACTTCAAATCAAATGCACTGAGCACTAAAGTGAAACAGAGCTTGTCTTTTTTTTTCTCTCATTTTGTAGAAATCGCTCGGGCCTTTGTAAAAGGCGTTCACTTTAACACATTCGGTGGGAACCCTCTGGCCTGCAGCGTCGCCTCGGCCGTCCTGGACGTGAGCGCTAGTGTTGTTACCAAATAAGGAAATAAATGTGACATGAATAACGAGGGTTATTATATATATATGTGTGTGTGTGTGTGTGTGTGTGTGTGTGTGTGTGTGTGTTAGACGATTAAAGAGGAACGGATCCAGGAGAACTGTGTCGTCGTGGGAACGCATCTGCTGAAGGAACTCGCCAAACTGCGCGATAAGTACGAGATCGTCGGGGACGTTCGCGGGAAAGGACTGATGATCGGCGTGGAGATGGTTAAGGACAAAGTGAGCTTTTGATCATTATTCCACATGCAAGAGGAGAAACTGGGAGGATAAATGTGTAAATGGTTTAACTTCACAGATTGGAAATAAACCAGAGCTTTTACAGAACATAAAAAAATGCTTGCATCGCGCAATACTGCTTCTTCTGAGTTTGTGTGCGGTTGGATGCGATACCGCCACCTACTGGACTGGAGGGTAGAGCAGATGGTTGGCAGGAAAAAGACTAACACGTTGTACGAGACGTGACTTACAAACACTCAAACTTCCACATTTTGCCTAATTTTGCGTATTGCAAAATATATAGGAAATAATGTAAAGGCAGATAATCTGCCAATTCCAGCCACACAAAAATATTACCAATATTACCAGTATCCTGTGTAATATTACCGATTTCCTCTTTAATCATATTTCTGCATATAAAAACAATCAAAAGATTTAGATAAACGTGTAAATGAACTAAAATATGTAATAAATCTCACTTAACATTAAATTATGATTCCTCTCGGCACCGTGAGGAAACGAGAGTTTAGATGCTGAAACAGTAAATATCTAATACTGCTTTATTGTTAGTTGTGAAAGTAAAATTGTTATTCTTTGATGTATAGAAGATTGTAATGATTGGTGAGTCGCTGTGGGGTAAGAGGAATAAAACACTTCAGGGCGGGGCTCTTATAGGAACATGATCAACGTTGTCATGGTAACAGCGACTCCGCTTCATCACACCGGTCTCATCACTGATTACTTTCTAATTACAGCACGACAACAAGTGTTTGATTTATTACAGAATTGTTGAGCAAGGTTGGTGAACTGCTAAACTGTGTGTGTGTGTGTGTGTGTGTGTGTGTGTGTGTGTGTGTGTGTACGTGCTTATGAGCTGATCCCTTTTTCCAGGTTATGAAACTGCAGTTAATCATTAATGAGACGTGAGCTGAAAAGAGCTTAATCATAACATTGTGGTGAGGAAAGTGTTTAAAGCGTAACACAGCAGAAGGACCACACTGTGTGTGTGTGTGTGTGTGTGTGTGGTGAAGTTTTTTAACACTTGAGTAAATACTATGCGAGATTCAGAGCTAGGTTAACCCTAACACATTTTTTTAAACTCAGCTGAGATGATTTATAAACTTTATAAGATTATTAAAACACATGTACTTCCTCTGGTACATTAGTGTGTGTGTGTGTGTGTGTTTGTGTGTGTGTGTTTAGGGTTTGTGAGGTTTGTCTCATCACTGACCCCAGTGTTTACAGGTTATACAAAAAAGACAAGACGGAGCTTCATATTAAAATCATTAAAATAGTTTCATGTTTTTACTTTTTTTTTTTTTCCTTTTTTAAAAAGGCGAGTCGAGATCCTCTTCCCTCCGAGGCCGTGGCTGAGATCATGGAGGACACGAAGGACATGGGCGTGCTGATCGGCAAGGGAGGGATTTACGGACAGGTGAAGATTAAAACATGACTGACCGGGGAAATTGTGTAAAAGGGGGTCCGTTGCGGGGAGAGGGGGGGGGGGATGTTGGGGGAAGGAGTTACAGGGTGACTGTTGTCATGGTGACACTCAAACAACAACCGTACTAGTCCTAGTGTCATGGTGAAATCAACTTTCCAGCCAATTAGAAACACGTATTTAGGATAATGTACAAAATCTCTGTAATATAAAATGTATATATATATATATATATATATATATATATACTGTCTGAATGTAAACAAACACCTGCACCAATAGATATTAATTAGAAAAGATAAAGTGAATATTTTGACTGGGATCAGTTCATATTTTCACTTTGGCTGAAATAACAGCGCTGAAGTGGTATAAGTGAATTTTAACACGCTGGAGTGGTTTTAAGACAAAACTTCATCTTTATCCTTTTATCTACTTTTTCCATTTCTCATCTGTGATTCACTCTCCGATTACCGAACAGGGAGTGTATTTGTCTGAGCACCAAAGAAGGACAACTTAGTGTAAACAAGGCGTAAGATACCTTAAAACCTTACAGAATGGGATTTCTTTGTATTAATAAGTTAGACAGAGAGTTCTGCTGTACAGAGAGACACACAGACATGGACGTGGGCTTCAACCTCAAATAATAATCATAATAATAATAATAATAGTAATATCACTGATTACATTAAAGATCGGCAGATAATTTTTTAACCTTTTAACTATTTCTACAAACTCTTTTCCCGCCAATGTAGCTATAAATGAATTGTACTGATCTATTCGTCCTCTTTTTTTCCTTCCTGATCTCTCCGGTCTCTCTCAGACGTTCCGGATCAAGCCACCGATGTGCATCACTAAAGACGATGCTGATTTCTTCATCGCCGTGTTCGATCAGGCGCTGCACAACTACACCCAGAGGAGAGGAGACCAGAGAGGAAGCCGCTGATGAAACACCGAGCCTGACAACCTGATGCTGTTCCAAATCAGTCCAATACGTCCATCTCTTTAATACGTCTAACAGCATTGATCACTCTGGGTCTGTTCAACACACAGTACATCTAGAAAGGACCGATCAGCACATCACTGGCTTTACAGAATCAATTCTTCTACTGAGGACAGAAGTTCAGCAATAAGCCCGACTCTTGGGTTCTCCTCTAAACCAACCCGTAATGCACTTTTCCTTTCTCCCTACAGAGCACAGATCACCACCTGGTCTCCAGGCTCAGAGACTTTAACCTCTGCATGGCTCGGCCCAAATCACCGGGTCTTACAGTCAGTAATAGATGAAGCTGTTGAAGTTTAGAGACTCGTTTCAGCGCTGATCACAAACACCAGCATTAATGAATGAACGAATAAAGAAAATAAAATTCACTTTTATTAAAATAAATAAAAAATAAACACTGTCTAATATAAACACTCACTTGTATCCAAAGTAAAGGAATCGAAACTTTTAAAAAACATGTCTAAAGTGTTGATTCACGAATACAAAAATGAAAGCAGTAGATATAACCGTTCTAAGTATTTAAATGTCTTCCGATATCTGTAAAAATAATCTCTGCTCCGCGACCCTGAACACACCTGAGATACGGACCAGACGTTGGAGTTCGTGCCTCAGGCGCTTAACTAATCTTCCTAAACACACACTTTACACTCGAACGTCAGCATTTTTGTCTGTCTGTCTGTGCCTGTGCTTCATGTGTGTGCGTGTGAGTGGTGTGTGTATGTGTGTGTGTGTGTGTGTGTGTGTGTGCTCTCATCCACCTGCTGTTTGTGTTTTGAATGAAACGGAGCATTTACATTTCTCAGATCTGGTGAAATTCGGTAAAAAGCTCGGGCTCGTGCCTGGAATTTCCCCGAACACCTGGAACAGAGGCTTTGTTACGCAAACACACTGAAACGTCCTCAAACACTGTAAAGTTCATCAACACCAGCTGAGAGCGAGAGCCGAGTTCCTCTCGCTAACGAAGATCGTCTTTATACTTTCATTTTTTTACTTATTTTTGGGGAACATCTGGTTGAGAAACATGCAAATAAGAGACACATTTATGTACACACACACACACACATAAACACAGGATGACCTGAGAGTCTGGATCTGTAGGCAAATATGTATTTACAAAAAATAAATTAAAGTGAACGTGTGTGTGTACGCTGAATACAAGAAGTTAAACGTTTGTTAATGGATTTGTTCTGATAAACTACGGACGTCCAGATCAGTCTGAGGAGAACAGGTGAGTGGTGTTAGGTCTGACGTGGTTCCATCTGACGTGGTTTTAGTTTTAAAGATATGTTCATCCTGAAAAAAATTTCTAAATTTCATATAAGTAAAAAAAAATCATCTACCTTTGTCATAATTAGAAACGTCCCGTTATATTGAGCTTGATTTTTCAATTACACAACCATTATTTCCGTCTGAGTAATCTGATTGGACGAGAGGCGTTATTCCATGAGTGCTGATGACAGACAGTAACAGCACTGTGAGGCGTAACTGTATGTATATGAGTGGGCGTAGAAAAGGTGTTGTTTTATTTACACTTCAGCCAAGCTGGAATGCTAACTAGCTTCTAACACGAGGCTGAATCCCAAATCCCTCTTTAACCCCCGATCAAGGGCACTACAGAGTGTGTGTGTGTGTGTGTGCGCACTACATGGTGCACTAGCTTTCCATTTAACACCATATGGGTTTCCATTTAACTTCATGGTTTATTCTTTTCACCTTTTAGCTACAGAGTGCTGCTAAGCGTGTCGCTAATAACCACTTTCACCTCCTGTTAATTAGACCAACTGTCGATCGCTAACTGACGGTCGTGAGCTTCACAAGTCGCAGTTAGTTAGTTAGTTAGTTAGGAGCTGATTAAATAAAGGAACAAATCGCAATCTGCACCTAAATACACACAGCAGAGCCACACCACAGGCGTGCTGATATTCAGTGCAACAGCACGACCTTGAGGATGATGTTGATTAGATAAGCTGTAATGATATTGCGCAACACTCCAGCAGATGAAAAAATAAAATAAACAACGCTAAAAATGAGAAAGTTTCTGCTGCATTCATTTAAGACAAAGGTAATTATTTGTCCTAAGCTGTTGTTTTTTGTTTACAACAAACATATGAGTGTTTACACTCGGCTCAATCGGAGTATTTAGATGATGGACTTTTTATAAAAAACAGATTAAATAGACTATTTCTATGGCTTGTATCTATCCATCCATTATCCTTGTTTTTTCGTTCACCACCTTTTATTTCTAACTTAGCTGTGTTTTAACTCTAGATAAATTTGTGCTTTTCTTGAAAAATAATAGGTGACATAAAGTCCAATAAAACCCACAGTGACGACAGTGTGACTAAAGTGAAGTAATGTTTGTTCAGTAAAGAATAACACGCTTGTGGTTCGTTCCTCTTAGACCGCAGCGATTTGCACGGAATTCATTTACTGTACTAAGGGAATGAAATGTTATACTTTTAATGCAATTGAAATAATTTTCAAACAAAATGTCCAAAAGTCAACCAAAGATCAGACTTTATCTGCAGTTTCATAATATATTAAGTTTGATTAAATGTTTACTAAATAATTTATTTACTTCCTGATGAACAGTACTGTACGTCCACACTGAACAATAAGAAAGTAACTTCAAATTAAAGCTTTAATCATTAATTGTGGTTAATTGTTTAAAGGTTTAATTGGTTAAAAGTTTATAAACCATTGAACTTAGTATTTAAGCCAGATGTTTATAATTTGATTGATGCCAGACCTTAAACGTCATGTTCTGTACTTACGCCGGTTTGTCAGTAATTCCAGTCTGGTATAACTCATGTTAGAACACGAACACATATCCTACAATAACATTCTTTACCTTAGACTTTAAATGTATTTCTTATTTAATATATGAAATACATATTTTTCCTTTCAACTTCAAAAGTTTCTGAAATTTGTGTTTTTGTTAGATAGAAAAACATTACATCCATGTGATGTCACATTCTGATGAAGCACAATAATGTATACAGTCGCTGTTCCATATTTATATACATGTAAATAAATTAAACACACACACACACACACACATGCTGAAAATGTGACACACTCGCATGTTATATACATAACCGCTGATGCTGTTTTGGTCGTGTTGCGGAACTTGAACCCGCATCCTTCTCTAACCCTGTGTTTTTATCCCAAACAAAACAAATCAATAACACAAACAAGTAAAGTGCAGGAAAGCACAAACTAAACACCGAAAAGAGGCTGAAAACACATTACATGCACGTGGGCTTTGTGGTTTGGGCGTGTGGACGTGTGTGTGTGTGTGTGTATATTTTTCATATTTCCATATGTGCCCCAGGGTGTTGTGTGTTGTTCAACGATGTGCTTTGGTGCCTTGGAGAACATTAAAAATAGAGAACATTAAAAATAGAGAACATTAAAACCTCCCACCTGTCCGTCTGGTCTCCTGAACGCCGGAGTTGAACGTCATTAGTTTCTTTTTTTCCTGAACATCAACACTTTTAACATTTATTCCAGTCACTGGGAGCTCATTAACTCTTTCTCGTTCCATCAGGTTTTGTCCAGTGCTGGCTTTTACACCTCCGCGCTGGTGAGTTCTGCTCTCTGATTGGTCAGATGGTGTTGATTAATTCTCCAGCTCCGACTGTAGAGCTTTTTCATTTATTCTTTATTTTAACTTCAGGAGAATGAAATGAAGAGGAGCTGGTGAGGGAGCGTGTACATACATACTACTGCTATAACAGCAGCGACAACAGGAATTAACAAGTTTAAACCTGACTATAAACAGATAAATAAGTGAGACGTGTTGTTCTATAATACATACATTGGCTTCATCGCAGCACCAGTTTGTTGTTTCTTCTGTTTAAACCCTGTTATGTTCCTCCTTCCTCTGCGCATGCAAATTTAACATCATTATGTAATTATGTGCAGGTGTGTGTATGTTAGTTGACACCTCACACAACCACACACACACACACACACACACCTGATCAGCTCTACCCTGAGTCGTGTGAATATGTGCACGCCTGTGTGTGTGTGTGTGTGTGTGTGTGTGTGTGGTTGTGTGAGGTGTCAACTAAAGGGTTTAATTTTCCATCTTTCAACTTTAGTTAGTTTGTATTTTCTCAGAAGATCAAAGACGTGTTGTGATACAAACAGTGTGAAGCCCAGGTCTGAGGCGTTTTGGAAATTTACACTAAGTTACACTTTATTACTTTTTTTGGGGGGGGTCCTATGTTTTTGAAACATTCTGAAATTTAAGCAAATTGCTTTTAACTATTACAGGTTCAGGCGGCGTGATGGTGTAGTGGTTAGCGCTGTCACCTTGCACCTCCAGGGTCCGGGTTCGATTCCCGCCCTCTGTGTCCTCGTGTCCAGAGCCATGCAATGGATTGGCACCCTGTCTCGTGCCCTAAGTCTCCTGAGACATGTACACAGGATAAAGTTATATAAAAGATGAGTTAGAGTGAGTATTAGTGAATTTAGCGAATTCTACCAAACAAAAATAAACGAAATGCGAATTGTCTTTATCGTCTCATTAGAATTCTCTCATGAACATAAACACTCTGATTCGTGTTCTCATTTTGTGTTGTGTTTTTTATTCTCATTTCCCCGACACTTATGTTGATCATTAGATTTTCTGAACTACAGGACATGTGGCGCCCCCTGTAGGCTTCAGAAACTAAGGGCAAAAGAGGTTAAATTCAGCCTTTATTCATCACATATACATTACTGCACATTAGTGAAATTTTTCATTCTTCACGTATCCCAGCTTTATTAGTAGGCTGGGGTCAGGGCGCAGAATCAGCCATTACACAGGGTCAAGGGCCTCCCTCAGGGGCCCAACAGCAGCAACCTGGTGGAGTTTGGACTCGAACTGTCGACCATCAACACACTGAGCCACATCACACCTTGAACAGCAGTGAGGATAAAATCATAAAGGTGACATAAAATTTCATTTTATTATATACTTTTTTTTTATCTGTTTTTTTTTTATCCTAATTTAGAGTGTTACTTATGTGCTAAACTTAATTAAATACATTAGGTATACATTAAGTATTTAATTAACCAACATTAATGGTGAAGTTCGTCTGTGTGCATAGAATCGAAAGAAATTTTAAAATCTCTTTAACTACAAACTAAACTAATTCGGCCTGTTCTGCCTCTACGATCCTGATACAAGAGCAGAGCTTTTTCTTACAAAGCCCCAAAGTTATGGAATAGTCTTCCAAATAGTGTTCGGGACTCAGACACAGTCTCAGTGTTTAAGTCCAGGCTAAAAACCTATTTATTTAGCCAAGCATTTTTATAAATAGATTTGCCATAGGTAAAGGAGCAGATCTGGGGGACTCATGGACGTAGAGTATTATGGTGAACTGGTATGTTTGGATGCTGTCTTCCTCACTCTCATTGATCACTCAGGTTTGCTGACGGTGAGGTGATTGTTTGCTTTACATGTCAGGAAGCCCTCATGTTTGTGTTTCCTTCTGGCTCTCCCTTTTAGTTATGCTGTCATAGTTAGTTCTGCCGGAGTCTCTGCTTGCACTCTACAGTTAATATACATTCACATTATACATTGTGTGACTGTGACCATACCTAACTTGCCATCTCTCCTCTTCTTCTCTTCCCCCCCTCTTTCTTTTTCCTCTCTCCTCCTGTCCCCCCTTTCACTCTTTCTCTCTCTCTCTCTGTCGAGCTACACATGTCGTTCCTGAGCTGCCAGTGATCCAGACTCCCGCTGCCCTCCGGACCTGTCTGACCCATCCTGGTGCCCCGCTTCTGGCTGAAGATCTCGTCACATGGATGCCCCGTGTGTCTCTCTGGGATGCGTCTGGTGTCTGGGAATGATTCTCTCCACCTAGAAAATGGTTCTGGCCTTGACTGGTGTTGGCAACTGTTTCTCTGGGGACTTGACAGTTCGATAGTTCATGACTGGAACTTCTTACAAGTCTACCTGGGTCTTCAATAACTACCTGGACTCCATATTAACATCAATTAACATCAGCTATTATAGCTGAACTGCCTCCCACCCTACACACTGTAATAATGCAGATCATTTACTGCTTTCTGTTTCACCCAAATGAGGATGGGTTCCCTGTTGAGTCTGGTTCCTCTCAAGGTTTCTTCCTATTACCATCTCAGGGAGTTTTTCCTTGCCACTGTCGCCCTCGGCTTGCTCACCAGGGACAAACTGACCATTTTGATTCATACAAATTCACATTTCATACAAACCTAAATAATTCTTTTGACTGTGTAAAGCTGCTTTGCGGCAATGAAAATTGCTAAAAGCGCTATACAAATAAAATTGAATTGAATTGAATTGATACAAGGATTTTTCCCCTTCTTTCCTCCTATGGATTTATTTTAATATTGATTTTTCTTTCTCAGTCTTTTGTATTTTCTTGGCTTTGTATTTGGTCTTTTCCTACTTATTCTTTTATAGAATAAATAATTAAATAATTAAATAAATGAAATAATAATCCTCTTTTCTCATCTTTTTTTCCAAACATTTTTTTTTTCAATATTTATTCTCTGTTTTATTTATTTATTTATTTATTTATTTTATTTTTCATACATTCATTTTCCACTATGTCTATCATTTATAGGGTCCCTGGGGCCCGAAGCCGATCCAAGGGGCACAAGGTCAGGTATACACACACACACACACACACACACACTACCTACACTACCTACTACAAGTTTGTACACCTCTTCTAACTCCACGGTCGTTTCTGATTATTATTTTATTTTTATACTGAAGGCGTTTATCCAAAATACACAATAATCTCCTTCGAACAGTTGATATTCAATTCAAATCAATTAAATTTTATTTGTATAGTCATTTTAACAATTGACATTGTCGCATTGTTATTGAAGTTTGTATGAGATGTGAGTGTGTATAAATCAAAATGTTGATATTGAGATGTATATCTGCTCCTTCTGCTCTGTAAAGCTTCATAACGGCTCTAATCCAGTGGTTCTCAAACATTTTCTGTCATTCCCCACTTAAGGGGGTGGGCGAATTTTCAAGCCCCACTTGTCAACAAAATGATAACGAAAACGGCCAAGTGTACTATTTATTGAAATATCAATTTCTAAACCGATAAGATCAAATAACACCAAGTTCAAAACTAAAATACACGTGCAATTGTTATAACAGGCTTACTTCGTCACTTATCTAGAGCTTTCTTTCAAAAAAAGATGTTGTCGATAAGTGTCTTCCTACTTTGTCTCATGCTGTCTGCTGCCAGCGGTTTAAGACACAAAACACACAGAGGTCTCTCCTCTGCCCTCACCATCCCCACCATGAATTCAAGCGCAACATAGGCTTCATCATGTTTTCCTTTCGGCTGGATCTTTGGTTGATTAGGCTGATGATGCTGAATCACCTGCTTATTTGTGGTCCATGTAACAAATGTATCCATTGATGTTATTATGCTCACTACATACAGTACGCTACTGTGTTATGGTCTAAAATGCCCCCGACCTAGGCCACGGATCGCCCACCTAAATTCATAGGTTTATGGTTTACAAATTACAAATTATAACAAATGAATTTAATTATAAAGTAAGCAATATAAAAAAAAGGTTGTATAGGGGGCAAAATATATAAATTATATATTTTTTCATATACCACATGTATATTTTTATATTGCTTATTTTATAATAAAAATAATTTCCTGTCATTTTTCACCACAAACAATATTTAGTGTAATTTGTGATAAATAATTTGTTATTTGTACATTGACAAACCCCTGCAAAATAAATGTGCCATAAAATAATCATTTTGGGGGAATTTGTATTAATCGTCTCGACGGCTGTCACGTGCCTAGGGTTAATTATAATAGTAATAATATATTTGATTATAATAAACCTTTGAATGTATGTCCTAATATAATATTTGATAGAGATTATGTAGGGGGTCAATCCGTGGCAGGGGGGGATTTTAGCGCGTAACACGTGTTTGTGTCCGCGGTAAAGTTAGTTTGATATTCGCATCTCCGAATTCAATAGCTGCGTAAATAAACCCGCAAATAAGATACCCAGATATATTTCCTCTCTACACTGTCTTTAAGCTACATCCGCCTTAAATTATACATGTTTAAAATTATAAACACCATTATTCTCTACGGCACAACGAATGATTTAGGGATCATCGCAAAACGCCGCACACCAACAAAAAGCGTAGAACGATATTGATCTTCCCTTCTGTTCAGCGCCTGAAGGATCAAAAAGCAACTTTGTTGCCGCACTGGAAACTAGAAATGCCAGACTAGTACTGCCTGATAAAATATTAATGTTTAACAAAAACACAGAAACATCAGCATACACATTGAAATAAATGAAATGACATATATAATACCGAATGTTTCCTTATATATTGTTCCTCTGCAATCAACATGCCGACGTTAAACCGTTATTGTTGCACTATGGTTCCACTTTTTCTCTGATGTTATTTTAATTTACTTGTATTAATAATCCATTTCTTTGTGTGTCATTATTTAGTTTCGAGTGTCCGATAAAGAAAATAAAGATGAAAAAAATCAATAAAGAAAAGCATGAATTAGAAAAGGTACTTTCATATTATTTTCCACTAATTCCCTCCCGTTCATTGCGCCCCACCTGTCATATCTCTATTCCCCACTAGTGGGGCGCCCCACACTTTGAGAACCACTGCTCTAATCTGAGGTGCTGTTTGAGGTTAGTTGGTGATTTCTGAGGCTGGTGACTCTAAATGAACTTCTCCTCTGCAGCAGAGCTCAGTTTGGGCCTTGTTTTCCTGGGAAGGTCTTCATGAGAGAGGCATTTATTTATTTTTTGGTACATTTTTCTTGACCTTCCTTAACTATAACATAATCTCAAATGATCCACAAGAGGGCGCTGTCTCACTAAGAAACCCTCTGGAGAACAGTCCTTTTAAATCAGGTGTGGTTCAAATGCACTCAACACAAAAGTTGTTTGTTTGTTTGCTTATTTATTTATTTATTTACACACTTACTTTTTTCGATAATTTGATATATGTCGTGCATGATAAACATTTATTATACCACGCATGGCCTGTTCAGGTTTCCTCCTCCATTTACTTGCCTAGTGTAACATCCTGTATTTATAATTCTAGACAATTATTTTGTTTTTTTTCCCACAAACATTATATTGAAATTTGATTTGTTGCTAGTTTTATATCTATAATTACTTTGTATTCTTTGTTATAGATGTTGTCCACATCCTAATTACACTTACATTTACACAATTATTGTAATAATTGTTATATGATTCCTAAATATCTACTAAAATACTACATAAAATTCTAAAGGTATCAAATTCTCAGCTTTGGTCAGGCGTTATCAGTTTTCAAACTTAATTAAATACATTGAATAAGTTAAATAAGAAGCCAAACTCAGTTATTAACTTACAACCAATTAAAAGAAATATTACATAATTTAGCTTCCATGAAAAAGTTTCTCAGTTCCTTTTCAAACCTGTGTTTTATTAAAGCAGACCTTTAATTTTCTTATATTTGATACATCACTGGCTAACAATGATGCACACACACACACACACCATTAAAAAAAGCAAAATTGCCCACTCGATACACAGTTCCTCACTGAGTTCCACAAACCTGTTCGTAAGGAAACGTGATTATAAATGTACAGCAATATTAAAATCAGTTCATTTACATCAAACGTTTGAAATGACTTGTTGTTAAAAACTTAAGAGGTCTTTTAATGTTGATTATGCGAGTCAGCATGCGGTCTGCAAACCACCAGCGCGTAGATCAAAACACTTATAAGTCTCTGATGGTTTTTTTTTTTTTCATTTAGAACAACAGCAGGAGTCCAGAAACAAACACGGAATAAAAGCTTCAGAGGGAAATTGATCAAATAAAATGCCAAAACTGACGCTGCGCTTTTCTGCCCAACACTCACCATCAAACAGCAACGTGTGACATCTGAAAACACAATGTTCATGTGTATTCACACACACACACACACACACACACACTTACACTTATGTTGTTCAGGTACAAAAACAAACAAACATGAAGTGACTTTTTTACATTTATTTATATCCACACACTGCATGTGAGTAACTCTCAGTCCATCGTGCTCCAGTCCGGCTTGTTGCTGTATTTATGCTTTAGGTGAGCTCAGGAGCTGATAGGGCTTCTCAATCAGCACAGTGAGAACCCAGGAGAGAACCAGGGTGAGGGCCGAGTGAGCCAGGAACAGATAGAACTGCAGAGAGAGAGATAGAGAGAGAGAGAGAGAGAGAGAGAGCGCGTCATTCAACAATAGGTCTTGTGATTACACTGTATATAAAAAATGTATATATGTATTATATGATATATATTGCATCGTGAAAACACTTACGAAGTTCAGGTCAGTGTAGTGGAGGAGAGTTTCCTGTTTGGAGTCGTAGAGTAAAATGAGAAGAGGGTGAACGAGGTAGCAGGCGAAGCTGATGTTGGACAGAGGAACCCACACACGCATGGACAAGAACCTATTCACAAAGCCTGCGCGCACACACACACACACACACACACAGACGGAAGGTTTACTGAGCACCCAATTTCATGGCGAGTAACCTGTATGTGATGAATAAACCGGTTGCTGTGGTTCCGTTACGTTCGTGTGGTCTGATCCGGACCACATGGTGATTGTGCTGGTACCTCCGTATCCCTGCTCACAGGCGAGGATGACCCAGGCCACGGCGAGGGCCCAGAGTGAGCGATGGAGCCCCTGATACACCGTGTGACCGGGTGACCCTTGACCCCTCAGCAAGTAAGCAGATCCCACTATCACAGCCATGATGGACAGAGAGACGAACCAACCGGAAGCCGCCTGCCACTGAGGAAGAAGGATGGGACGTAGATGCAAATGGAGTCGCGTTAAAATAAACGCTAGACAAACTGTAGCAGAAACAAAAACGAACAAATATAAAAAAACAAACACTAGACACACTACGGGCAATTTGGGAACACCGATTAGCCTAACCTGCATATCTTAGGACTGTGGGAGGAAACCGGAGAACCCGGAGGAAACCCACCAAACACGGGGAGAACATGCAAACTCCACACACAGAGAGGGGAATCGAGCCTGGCCGGGAATCGATCCCGGACCCTGGAGGTGCCAAGCCACAGTGCTAACCATAAATCAAACAATTCGTTTGATACAAACTTGTTTTGTGGTGACACACAAATTTCCACACAAACAAAGAAAATTGCGAGACATTGCAGAATCAATTTTCCCCCATCTCTACTAAATACTCCTGAAAACTAAAGGGAGGCATGGAGCAGAGTTTATGTTACTGTAACTACAGTATATTGTATAGTAAAGGCATTTAAAATCTCACATGTGAGAACTGACTCAAGTCAAAGCATATGAACTCTTCTTGTGTACTGAATAATATTTACTCATCTCAACTTATTTTCATCAGCCTTCCGAAATCAAGTATAAATTTTAACACAGGCGTCTTTAGACTTTAGTGGCGATCTCTAAGCTAATTCCCAATTATGCCAAAATATCTCTTTGTATTTCCTCTGTTGTTTAATGCACATTACCCGCTGCTTTATGAGATCCTCCTTCTTGGTCACCGTGTAAATCCCCGCGAGGACGCCCAGCAGGTACGGGCCATATCTGGTGTACGGCTTGTTGTAGTAATACTCAAAGTAACTTTCATATTCACTGAAGAGAAGACGATGAGAAACACATAGACAAGTACATTTACACCATCCATCACTCAAAATGAATAAATGACGTGATGCCTGCTGCTCTGCTCGCTGATCTGAACACGCCGCTGCTACTGTTCTTGTACACAGTAAATAGCAATCAAATGAGAGTAAACTTATTAAGAAAGTAACTTATTTCTACAGCAATTTGTCACTAAATACTTTTTTTTTATTTAAATAACTTTATATTTTATTCAAGTTTTAATTAATTGTTTTAACTAGTCTCAGACACAGGGAACACAAGTCTCAGAGACCCTCTGAAAGTGTGTGTGTGTGTGTGTGTGTGTGTTAATGCTCCAGCTAAAATACTGTACATCTCAGATAAAGCATTTTTTATACCTCAATCTCCTCCATTTCACTCATACAGTCTTTATGTAAATGAGCTACTGCTGAGCCACGCCCCTCCAAGGAACAGCAGAGCTGAACAACAAGCCAGGGGAGGGGCCACTTCTTATCCGAGGTCACAGTAGGGAGAAAATCTGACCGTCTAAACATGACTAAAAGTGGATTTTGCATACTAGGTGCAGAATGTTCATAATGTTCTGTTAATATCTGATCTGTTAATGATACATGTTCTCACTTTTGTTATAGCAGCTATAAACACCCGTTCTCTCACCAGCCTCGTTTTTTTATTTAAAGTCTCTTGACGTTACTAAAAGCCTAATAATAAAGTTTACCATTTTTTGTTATGAAGAAATTGCAAAGTGTAAACTCCTCCGTCGTGAAGACGTCTGGAAAGTTACAGCTTTTTACCAACTTTTTAAATTATTAATAAATAATAATACTCAAAACATCTGATGCATCAAGTAAGAGAAGATAGATTACATTTTTATGCTCTTATATTAAAAATGCACAATATCAAATTAGACCTTTATCTTTCATTATTGACGAAATAATTGTTTTAAGTGCAATTTATCTTAATTTATTTTTATTTGTTATAATTTATAATTTAATTTATTATGTTAAATCTATCATTATTATCAGCAGAGAATCAGAACAAACTCAAGGTGTAAAATATTGGCACCTCTGGCTCAGGTTTACACTAAAAGAAATGAATGTTTTGTGTGATGATAAGAGCATTTTGTGTGTGTGCGTTACGAGCAAGGACATAGAAAGAGTGTGAGATTGTATTTAGTGACTAAGCAAGGTTTACTCACAGTGTTGTGGGCTGGTGAACAGGTAGGTGCAGAAACTCAGTGACTAAAGCACTAGAAACACACGACATCACCAACATTGTGAAAGCCACGCCCACCAACACACGCTTATTCCTAAAAAAACAAAAAAAAACAAAGGAAGATTATTGTTAAGTGTCCGTTGATACAATTACACCAATAGCGTTTAAGTCAAAGCAGGACTTTTGATTGTGCAGAATAACAGAACAGGAGTAAAAACTCCCTTTATGTCTCTATATAATCTGCTAATACACTAATGCACTTATCCCAGTGTCTCACTAGTGCTTGGTTGAAATTTTTATTAAGGGAAAAAGTTTTCTGAGTAAGCCAGAGACATGATTGAACTGCCGGCTTTACGTTACAACACCGGCCTCCCAGGAACTCCTTTAATGACCCAAACATGTGGAAATGCCTGAAAGCGAGGTCAGGGGTACGTGGCGATAACTCTCAGCCGAGTTCCTGTAATGTGCAAGTGGTGTTGGTGAATGATTGTGTGTACAGTTCACACAGACAGCTGCGTCTCTCCTGCAAGTCCATGACAAGTTATATATCGTTTTTTAAGGACCAGGCGTTTCACTTGCTGAATGTTTACAGAAACGACTGCGGAGGGTTCGGGATCATCATTCACATTCATGTCTGCACCGTTCGTATGTTTTACTGCGGCTAAGAGTCTCATCAACGTAATAGGCTCATCACCTATTTACTTATTTACTTATGTAAAACTCAAATATATAGTTCATTTTAAAAATATGTATATATTTTCAATAAAAAGTTGTTCCTAAATGGTATCCAGCATTTTTGTGGCATTTTTCAGTTCAGTATCAGTTCGGGCACTGTGTAGGCACTGACAGACGAATACAGGTGTGTTTTAGAAGCATGAACTCACAGTCTGTAGAGGAAAATGAGGAATGGAGTCGTTGCATAGAACTGGAAATCGACTGAGAGGTACCAAGTCCATGGTGCACACTTCAAACAAAGAAAAACATATGTTTACACTAAAGTTTCATACAGTACTGTGTAAACATTTATTATATTCTTATATTTTATTTATAGTTTTAATGTGTGTAATGGTGTGTGTGTGTGTGTGTGTGTGTGTGTGTATCAATATAATCTGTAATTTTTATACTGACGAACATGTCGGACCTTTTCAGACAACGTGTGTGAAAGTTAAGGGTGTATGTGAGTGTGTGAGGTGTGAGAGATCCGAACCGTATGTTTGATGGTAATCAGGTTGTTGACGAGCAGCAGGTTGGACCACCAGAACTCTTTACAATTCAGTATTTGGTCTTCGACTGTGAACCAGAACGGACCTTCATGAAGGAAGGAGAAGAGTGCAACGATCGCACACACGATGAAGAGGTGCAGCGGCTGGATCCTGGAAACACACACACACACACACATAAAAAGGGATCATTAAAAAAAAAAATCATGAAAACATCTAATTATACAGTTAATCCTTGGGTTGCGGGATGATTGGTTCCAGAAGTGTGTGTGTGTACACCAAAACACTGGTATATCACAGTGAAATTCCCCCATAAGAAATAATCGAAACACAGATGAAGAACCATTCGCTCAGTTGTGATCATGTGACGCTCGGCAGACAGAGCGATTGCGATGTACTTGTATATCAAGCCCTTGCTTGTTTATCAAAGAGGATTTTTTTTATTTATTAAAAAAGTTATGCTCGTTCTGCAAAACACTAGCAAACCAAGTTACTTACAATCCAAGGTTTTACTGTACTTACTTTTAAATGTATTCCTTGTTCTGTGTGTGTGTGTGTGTGTGTGTGTGTGTGTGTGTGAGAGAGAGAGAGAGAGAGAGAAAGAGGGAGAGAGAGAGAAAGAGAGAAAATGCACAGGAAGTCTGAGATCATAAATTATTAATCAAAATAAAGACAAAATATATTTATAAAACAATAATATGAAATTTATATTTGTATTAAATATTACTGAGAAAATAAATGGAAAATATTTTTTAAAAGATAAAGGAAATAATAATAATAATAATAATAATAATAAAAATAATTTTAGAGCACCATCATGCAATATAATACAAAATATAATATTATAATGATTAACAATAAAAATAAATACAAAAATACATTTAAATACAATTTCTACAATAATACAGAATAAGCTTAATCATGTAAAAATCATGTTCCACAAAAATATATGTATATTTCATAAAAGTTTTTTTTATTATTTATTTATTTTAATTATTAAACAACATTTAATAAAATATTATGCAAATGAACTATTTTTAAATAAAATAATACAGGTACAAGTCTTAAATACAAGTCTTAAATATCCCAAACCTCTTGAACCTTCTAAACAGGAAGTGAGCGATCAGTCGGAGGCTCAGCTTGTCATCCGATTTCTGGACGCAGCCAAGAAAAGACTTTGCACTCAGGAGACCCCTGGGAAAATAATAATAATAAATAATAATAATAAAAATAAAAACATAAAACATGCGTTAGAAACATTTACAAAATTAACAAATGAAAGGAATAAATATAAGAATAATGATAAAAATATTAATAAAAATATATAATGATAAAATATATAATGATAATAATAATAATAATAATAATAATAATAATAATAATAATAATAAAAAAAACATAAAACATGCATTAGAAACATTTACAAAATTAATAAATGAAATGAATAAACCAGGTGTTATTTATTTCAGCCCTAAGTTTCTTTACTAATACGAGACAGAGATGACATTATACGCCTGCCACTCTTACCCAAGTAATAAAAACGTATCGACGGCGAGATAAACTGGTCCACTGAAAGCCACCACGTACAGAGGATTGTCCTCCACCGCCGCCCTCCAGCGCTTACTGTTATCTAAAACGCAGAACACACAACATTTACACACCACTCTGCTGCTCAGTTCTGGGTTCTAATTGGTCAGGAGGCGTTGATTAATTTTCTACAACATAATTTTTATGTGTATTGTAATTATCAACTTCATGCAAAATAATAATGTTATATTTTGCATGAAGTATAAATAATGTTTATAGCTGCTATAACAAAAGTGACAACAGGAGCTAACTTCTTTTCACTGAACACTAACTGTATTTATAAAGAGATAAAAAATTATATATACAGTATATATGGATAGATAAGAATGTAATCTGTGCTAAATTCCTGTAGTTTATTTCTCACACATTGTGATTTTGCTTCATTTCTCTTTTAATCTTTTCCTTCTCGCTCATCAAAATGAACAAATCTTTTGTTTGAGTCATTTAGTTCAATTATAAAATGTTACATTTTTAATAAACAGACCCCCAACACGTCTACATACACAAATTTTAGGCTATAGTTCCATTAATGAAAATAATAAAAAGCAGCTAAGGCCATATTATAATAAACTGAACGAGTAGCTCAACTCTTATATCTTCTAGTCCGAGTCGTTCGTTCTTTTGAATCCATCGCACCACATAGTGTCTATGGGAGTCGCGTGACAAAGGAACGAATGACTCGGACCAAAGACTCAAAGGTAACTACTTAATTCTGTTTCCTGTACATAACCTATGAAGGTTTTGCTATGCTTTGTGCATGTGCGCCCAGTAGATAATGAACGAATCACTCTCCGAGACGACTTGTTCTTCTAAGTCACATTAAAGATCCGTTCAAAAAGAACCAATCGTTCATGAACGACCCTTCACTAATACTCTATTTTAAGCTCTAAATACTATTTTACCGCGCAGCATATGGTTATCTCTCTCTCTCTTTCTCTGTGAGTGAGTGTGTGTGTGAGTGTGTGTGCAGTTCGGACCGAGGCCGCTCCAGGCGCTGAGCTGCACTGTGTGTCCACAGATGATCCAGAAGAGGCTGAGAACACGAACACCATTGAGAGACGGATAACTGCTTCTGGAACACACACCGTGGCACTCCCCGTCACCGAAACACAGACCACGGACCCGGACGGAGAGCGAACGCAGGAACGACATCACATGGCCTGAGAGAGACACACACGAGACACAGAAGGAAATAAAAAATGAGACATTTAGTAAAATGTGTGAATTATTGGGTCCTTATATGAATATACTGTATAGGTGTCATCATGCACTTGTATGGAAATATGAGTACCGTGTAGCTGTGATTAAGTCCATATATGGAAATGTTAGTTACACTGAGTCCATATACGGACAAATGGAGGACATTGATTCCATATATAGAAATGTCAGTTGCATTGAGTCTGTTTTAAATGTAATTAATTAAATTAAAATAAATTGTTCTTTATTAAGCGTACATGTCCATATATGGAATATTTATTAAGGCAATATATGGAAATGTATACATAATATATTTGAGACCATATGTGGACAAGTGCATGTAATAAAATGTGGGCACCATGTGGGTGTGATTGAAATGTGGGCATTGATGACTCTATATTTAAAAATGTGGGCATCATCAAGACCATATATGGAAATTTTTGGCTGGAATATGGGAATGAAGCTGCAAAATGTTGAATTCTTAAAATAAGCAGATTATTATTATTATTATTATTATTATTATTATTATTTCTTTTTGGTCATAGAAACAACTGACAACAACCATATAAACACATGAACTGATATTTGCATAGTCAGTTAAAATAAAATAAAATTCAGTTCATCATATTGCTGATTTAGTGCTGAAAAAGGGGATATTTCACTCTATACTGCACAATCCTGAGCCTTACAGTATATATGTTTATTAGAAGAAAAAAAAAACAGGAAAACAAATAACAGGTAAAATGCTTTGAGCTTTTGGGCTACGACCACATATTGGAATATATTAGGATATTGAGGCCAAATATGGAACTCAATGAGTCTGTATATGGGAATGTGTGTGACATCAAATCTATACATGGAAATGTGTCTCTCTCTCTCTCTCTCGTTCAGATAGATTTCTCTCTATCTGTGTGTGTGTGTGTGTGTGTGTGTGTGTGTACTAGCCTGTGTCTTGACCCTCCTGCTCCCTCTGTTGTGTGTTTTGGAGTAAAATGCATTCTTTGCTCTGATTGGCTGAACTGTTGACCAGAATCGCTCCATAGTTCAGGGGCTCAACCTCTGACCGGGCTTTTCTCTTTTTATTCCACTGGACCAGAGCAACCCAGACGGTCACCGCGAGCGGCAGAGCCACCATCACGACACACACACACCTGAGAACAAAGCATGGCATGTTTGTAAAAAAGACATTATTTATTCAATGCATTTCATTAAACCGGCTGTGGTTCATGTGCTTTAGGCCAGAAACACTCGTCCTTTATGCGGTTGGGATTCACACACGACACTCAGAACGTCTTCACTAACTGGGTAACTCGGCCTCATACGGTCGTCTGAAGCCAGTTTTACGAAGGTTTTTATTTCTCTGAGTCAGAGAAATAATTTTTAGTGAGATACATACAGTAGCTTCAATGCTAATTAGAGGATCTTAGGAAAAATATGTGTCTGTGTGTGTGTGTGTGTGTGTGTGTGTGTGTGTGTGTGTGTGTGTGTGTGTGTGTGTGTGTGCGAGAGAGAGAGAGACTTACAGACACACTACAGCAGACAGGTCAGGTGTGATGTTTTTTCTGATACACTGAGTCATAAGAAAGTCCAGTGTTGGTTCTGATGTGAACGGATCCGGTACAAGAGGAATGACGGGGGTCCGACCCTGTAGGAAATCTTCTACACACAAATTGTATATTATAATATATACAATTATATATATATCATATGTGTTTGTATAAATTATAATATAATAATAATATATATTACTGATTAATTCTGTACAAACACTCTGGCAATAATTATAATAAAACTACAGGCTTTGAAATAAAGTTTTAGTCTATTTTTATATTTCTCAACAAGTTTTCAACAAAAATAAATGTAAGATCCAGTGAGGTTAATTTAAATTAATAAATATAAGGTATTTATTAGGTATTTAGGCAGCAGAGGAACCCTTTCTTAAAATGATTTTAATAATGGCTCTAATTGTTGTTGTTTAGTTTTCTATCTTTTGTCTGACTCAAAAGATTTTGGTTATTTTTTGTTCGATTTCAAATAAATCTCTCACCATGGACAATAAGCGTGCTCACGTCTGCTTCATTGCAGGAATCAGGAACACAAATACCTACAAAGTAGTCCAGCGCCCCCTACATAACAACATTGTGTTATCAGTAACGTGAAAACACAGAGGAAACAATTTCCCACATCATCCTGACCTACTCCGCTGGAAGCTGGACTTTTGCTTCTTTTTCTTTTCCTCGTCAAGAAAAGAAAAGCACAATTTGTTAAATAAGTCTATCTGTCTTCAAATTCATATTCTTATTTGTCACATACACAACCATACACAGGATGATACGCAGTGAAACGCTTACACCAATGTTTGTGACCATGAAATGGAAGTAAGTAAGTTTATTTTATTTTATTGTTACAATAAAATAAAATAAAGTAAGGTACAAAGGAGAAATATGTAAAGAATATAAAATGTAAGAATGTAAAAAAATAAGAAGTGTATAAATAAAGTATATAAAGTATGTGGAATGTGCAGACAGCAGCAGTACAGGGTCGTCATGGAGCGTCACATGACCCCGATGAACAGCAGTGATATCGTACATTTTTAAAGTGCAATAGTGCGGAAGTGTTCCTCTTTTGTATGTAAACAAACCTCGGATGTAAACTTGTAAGATGTAAACAAATTAAAGTTGTGAAGGCAAAGTTACAGCTTCAGCTCTGACTGGTACAAACCACTAAGACTGGAGACTCCTTCCATAAGTATTAAATAAAGGTACCTGTTTGAGAAAGACCTGGCAGTATCGTCCTCCAAATCCAGGGCCTTTAACGGACAGACACTCCTGCACAGAGCCGACTCTGTTCACGTTCCCGCCCTCGACGTCGCTGCCCAACTTCCCGAATGCGTCATACACTGATCAGACCACAGAGGAGACGATTTACTGATCGACTCTTTAATGCCGTGGAACAGATTCATTATTAAGCAAAGTACGATTGACTTGCGAAAACAATAGTTCGATAGAAGTTTCTAAAAAAGGGGGCAGTTTTTAGATAAACAGTTATAATATTGAAGTTAAAGCCTATTTAGTCTCATTACTGTAACTCCCCGTACTTGGGGTTTCCTCATTCCATCCTGGCTGGAAAACAAATGGATCAAGAACTCAGCAGCCAGACAGGAATGAAGAACAGACCACACATCACTCCTGTCTTGGCTCGGTCTCATCGGATACCAATTAAATATAGAATTGATTTTTAGTTTCTTCAAAATTGATCTGCACTCTGGCTGTAGAATTTTTTTAAAGAAATTTTTAAAAAAGACGAATACATCGTCGTCTTGAACATAATCTTTTTGCTTTTCAAGACACTTTATCCGTCTGTCAACAAGCTCTCGTATTACCTCATTACAAATAGACTCGTCTGCTCTGAGCATTAATACAGTAGGTTTCACTTGAACCTCAAGTTTCATAGAATGCTTTTAGTTTAATCTGCAGTTGGCCGAGAGGATTTTTTTTTTTTGGCAAGTTAACTTGCATTTAAATTTATTTAAATTTAAATTTTAAATTTTTATATTAATAAATTACCAATCCACCAATCAGGCCTATAGGGTAAAGCAGCCAGAGAGTCTCCTCAGACCTGAGAATTTTGTTTCTCACGCTCTGAGAGTTCTTCAGGTGCCTTTTGATAAACTCCAGACGGGCTGCCATGTGCCTTTTACTAAGAAGTGGCTTCCGTCTGGCCGCTCTACCATATAGGCCTGATTGGTGGATTGCTGCAGAGATGCTTGTCCTTCTGGAAGGTTCTCCTCTCTCCACAGAGGACCTCTGGAGCTCTGACAGAGTGACCATCGGGTTCTTGGTCACCTCTCTGACTAAGGCCATTCTCCCCCGATCGCTCAGTTTAGATGGCCGGCCAGCTCTAGGAAGAGTCCTGGTAGTTTCAAACCTCTTCCACTTACGGATGATGGAGGCCACTGTGCTCATTGGGACCTTCAAAGAGGCAGAAATTTTTCTGTAACCTTTTCTGTAACTGGAGACAGGTCTACTGAGTCAGTCTCTGAGGTCTACAGACAATTCCTTTGACTTCATGCTTGGTTTGTGCTCTGATATGAACTGTCACCTGTGGGACCTTATATAGACAGGTGTGTGTCTCTCCAAATCATGTCCAGTCAACTGAATTTACCACAGGGGGGACTCGAATTAAGCTGCAGAAACATTTCAAGGATGATCAGGGGAAACAGGATGATCAGGGGAAACAGGATGCGCCTGAGCACAATTTTGCAAACGCTGTAAATACTTATGTACATGTGCTTTCTCAATTTTTTAATTTTTAATAAATTTGCATCTCTAGAATCTCTAGAAACTATTTTAATGTTGTTATTATGGGGTGTTGTGTGTAGAATTCTGTGGAAAAAATGAATTTAATTTAAAAGGCTGTGACATAACAAAATGTGGAAAAAGTCATGCGCTGTGAATACCTCCCGGATGCGCTGTACTGTATAACACAGCAAGTTGTTAAATTATTACAGAATGGCACAATAAATGTATCTATTTACAGTAACAATTAATTCATAGTTGCAGCCACAAAACAAATCTGTTATCAGTTTTATCTGTTAGCAGTTATAAAAACATACACCAAAAAACTCCAAGACGCTATATTACATGTATAAAGTGAAACGAAAATAACAAATACTCTATGAAGCCTAATTTTATTATTTTTTTGCAATTTGGTTACTTTACAGCTGTTTAACGGTTTGTAAACTGAAAAAAGATTGATTATAATCAAATTTATCTCATATTTCTCTTCATGATTTCTTCTATGACATTTTTATATCTTTATCCTAACTTTTTGGTATTTTTGTCATATAACACAACGTTACTGTAAATGTAACTATAAATGTATAAAAATCCACCGTGTTGTAGCCATTAGTGCTGTTAAAAGATTCTATCATTTATTAAAAAAAATTAATTAATATATGGAAATACTAAATGATTTTGTACATAATTATACAGACATGATAAACATATATAACAAAATTAGTACAGCATATAATATGTGCCTAAGACTTTTGCACAGGACTGTGTGTATATATATATATATATATATATATATATATATATATATATATACACACACACCCCCACTATAGTATAATATAATAATTAGAAACCCAATCAATATATTGTTTAATTAAATTAAGAATGGATCATTAAGTGCAAACAAGGACCAATTCTTTTTTTTACTGTATAAAAGATTATCAGTTATCAATTATTTTTTATCAGTTCTTTAATAATGTACTGTAATAATCATCAATTTTTGAAGTAATATAATTATAACAATTTAGGGATGAGGCTATGACTTACTGAGCACTGCGTATTTGTCAGGTTGATTTCTCTTCAGTTCTGTGAGGAACATCACAGCATCCCGAGCACATCTGGCGGTGACGTTGAGTCCACATGCAGCCGTCCAGGAGCAGAAGAAGAGGCCGAGGGTGGAGAGGACAGCGGTCTTTCTCACCTGCAGCATCGTTGCACTCTCAGGTCGGCTATGATGGACCATGTTTAAATACCACGGCCGGGAGATGTGATTACAGAAGGATGGAGATGTTACTGGCTTCTTTAAATCCTGCGTGCAAATCGAGGATCCAGAGACAAAGGTCAGAGCTTTGGTTACATAAATGTGTGTTTTCACGTCCAGTTTCTATCATTTGTCAGTAATGATAACTGTGTTGTACATGTTGTTATCATGCCTGCATCTGTTTCACTGCTGTTACCTGATCTGCATTCCCTGTATACTGTAACTGTCACTAACAACACTTATACTGTATACGTGATTTCATTGTTACTTAATCTGCATCTCCTGTGCAAGTGTCACAACCAAACGTTTAATCTGGCATCATTATTTCCTGATCTGCCTTTTTCTGTGTAACTATTGTAACCAACACTTCCATCTGTCATTGTTACCTGATCTGCATCCCTTGTGCAACTTTCACTGCACTTCCATCCATGTCATAATAGTTCCCTGATCTGCAACCCTTGGGTACCAGTCACAAACAAAACTACCATCTGTATGATCATTGCTACCTGATCTGCAACCCATCTGCTTTTCCATCAGTATAAGTTTTGTTACCGGATCTGCTCTACCTTATTTGCATCATTACTGAAACTGCCTCTACATCTACACCTGATCCACCCGACTATTGTCACACATTTACATGCCACAATGTTCCTTTATCTGACTACAGGTTTGATAAAAATGTGTGGCCAATGGACAAACCCCCTCCTTATTCATCTATACTTTGATAAGCAAGTTCTCAATGGCCATGTGTTGGTATGAGTATACTTTAATTAAACAATAACTAAATACCCCAGCACTTTACGATACTGTATGTGTGATAACAATCTTTGCAATTCGTTAAATGCCAGATAGATAAAAACCCCACAGTACATCAGAGTTCAGGTTTGTTTTCTCGTATTGTTTATTGACAATAACTATTTTTGTGGGTTTTTTTACACAAACATCGGACGAGTCTACTGAACAGCAGCAAGACAGCCTATGAAACGACCATCGTTAAACAGCTTCTCTCATGCACAAATAAACGTCTTCCCACAAATGTTCATTTCTTTAAAAAGTAAAAAAACAAACTAACAAACAGAAAAAAAACACACACATAAATACATCCAACCTGTGTCCTGTGTGAAAATTCTGAACAGATGCAGCACTGTAATATTTTATTGTTGTGATTTGCTTATACAATATCTAATGTCTCACCAGATGTACATGTTGAAAAAAAAACACCTTAGCTAACGAGTAACAGTTTTGAAAACATTCCATTTTCAGGAGTATAGACACATTCTTCTGTGGAACGCGAGCGCGTCAGGACAACCGGCGGAGACGATGGAGCGGCCCAGCTAAATGATACACCTGTGAATTGGCAGGAAAACAAATCTGGCAAATATTTTTTAAGACTTAATCTGCTTGAAAGACTTTAAAATGAACCTGAATAGCAGGGCAGAACATGTTCACCCGAATTTTACGGGGTTACATGAGTACTAAAACATACCGGTAATGCAGCGTTTTGCCCTGCGCGTGTATTTCAGCAGATGACGATGAAACTGGAAAGTAAAGAAAGTAAAATACAAAATAAAAAGCTCTGATATGAAACTCAATTCATAAGGATCTTTCAGGAGAGGAGGATAAGACGAAGGCTGGGACACATGGGTTTGATAAGGTCCTCTGGCAGTGGCTGAAAGTGCTAAAATATCAGGAATCTGTAGTGGTTACATAATAAATCATATCTAAAAAGTCATGATAAGAAAAAAAAATGAAGAGAGTATTTTGGCCTAAAGAACGAGTTTAGCCCCAGGTGTAAACTCAGAGGGCTGAATTCAGACGCTAACACAGACTTATTCTGATGTATAGTGCCTTGCAAAAGTATTCACACCCCTTGAACTTTTCCACATCCCGTGACGTTACAACCGCAAACATGAATGTACTTTATTGTGAGTGTATGTGACAGACCACCAGAGTGGGACATAATTCAATTCAATTTATTTGTATAGCACTTTTAACAATTGACATTGTAACAAAGCAGCTTGTGTAGGAAATTTGAGCGTGTATGAATCAAAATGATATGATTGTCCCTGATGAACAAGCCGAGGACAGTGGAAAGAAAAAAACTCCCTGAGATGGTAATAGGAAGAAACCTTGAGAGGAACCAGACTCAACAGGGAACCCATCCTCATCTGGGTGATAACGGATAGCAGGGATTGATCTGCACTCATACATGATTGTGAAGTGGAAGGAGAATTATACATTTAAAATAATCTCAGTATGAATACAGCTGCTCCGTGAAGCCCTCGGAGGTTTGTTAGAGAACATTAACGAAACACGATGCGGTTTGTTCACTAATGTTCTCTTACAAACCTGCGAGGGCTTTTACGTAACAGTATTTATACTGAGATTAAATCACACATAGGTGGACTCTTTATCTACTTTTTTAGGCTCTGTTTACTAATCAGGTGACGTCTGAAGGTGATCTGTGCAGTTCAGTCAGGGGTATCAGAGTAATGGGGGCTGAAAACAAATGCACAGCACACTTTCAGATTTTTTTTGTCTGTGTATGTGTGTGTGTGTGTGTCGTTTTCCTTCCACTTCCACAATTATGTGCCACTTTGTGTTGGCCTATCACATAAAATCCCAATAAAACACATTTAAATACATAAACGTGACAAAATGTGGAAAAGTTCAAGGGGTGTGAATACTTTTGCACGGCACTGTGAAGAAATATACAGTTTTTGTGAGCAGGTGAGTGTAATGATTTATACACACTTGCAAAAAATATTTAGGCAAGTGAAAATATCTTGAACAGAGGTACATTTATCTACATTTTCTTTAAATAATTTCACAACAAATTAAATATAAGATTATTGAACTTATTTCTAATCAAATTTTACCCCAAAAAATAAGATCGTTTTTTTTTATATTGGCAGATAATTTTGCTAGTTTTAAGGATTTATTTAAAGAAGGAAAATTAGAACAGGGAAAATAGAATACTTTAAATATTTGTTTACAATTTTGGTAAAATTCAACTAGAAATAAAAATGATTAATAATCTTCCATTTTGGTTTGTCGTAATCATCTTTCAAGAAATTATAGCTAGGTGTTGCTAAGTTTAAAAATATTTCTCTTGCTTTCCGCAGTGCATGAGGTTTGCAGACACAAAACACGTCTTTGCTTTTCACATGCTGCACATTTTGCCGTAAAATTCCGTCTGAAACTTTTTGTTTTGAATCCGAACGAACAGTTTAATTTAATAAAGGATCTCGAAATGAATTACGCGTTTAAGCCAAGCGGATGCGCTTGGAACCTGGTAAAGACGACCAGCTTTCGACACGTTTGGCTCGCTCGAGAACACGACGACGAGACGGGTCTAATAGAAAATAAAACTTCTGCCGTATAAAAGATCTATGGGACATCCATACAAACATCTATCATAAAGTGTACAAAATGCCTTTTTCATAGATATTTAAATACACATATTCCACTTTAAATATATTACATATCCTCAAACACACAAGTGTGCTTATTTATATCTTTACACTTTTCATATATATGTGTATTTATAATAGAAGTCGGCTATACGTGAGGCGTACAGAGATGCAGGATCGAGACGTATGACGTCTCCGTGGTTCACCTTCTATCCACATTTTCACATTTTAATGAACAAAACAACTAGCTCTATGTATTCCCACATGTACATTTGTGTTTAAGGCCGTGTTTTTGCCGCACATCTCCCATTTTTACATTTCCATAAAATCCCAGTCTGTTTTCCCGAGTTTTACTGCTCCATGATTCTCATTGTGTCCCAAACACGAGTCTATGTGAGAGTTTGAGGTTTTTTTACAGACATCAGAAACTCTCATTTCTCAGCCGCGCTCAGTCTCTTGGATTTGATGAAGGCCATGCCGTGCGTGCGCATGTGCGTGTTTAAAGCCGGCTCCGTGTCGAACGTCTTGCCGCAGACCCTGCACTGCGTGTCCGGCACGTTGGGAGCGTTCTCCTGCTGTTCGGCGCTCGGAGGCTCCTTCATCTTGTGCACGATGAAGAGGTGGCGAGCGAGCGAGTGCCGCGACGTGTAGCACAGGCCGCACTCGGAGCACTGGTGTGACGAGCCGTCCGTCTTGTGCGACGGGAGATGCTTCTGGAAAAGCGGCAGCTCGGTGGTGGAGAAGCTGCACACGGCGCACCGGTGAGTCTTTAACACGCTCACCTTCAGCTTCTTCATGGGCTGCGGACACGAGGAGCCCGTGCGCCCCTGACTGGGAATTCCCTCGCGCCGCTTCTCCTCTACCTCTTCCTCTTCTTCTTCTTCAGCGTCCTCGCCGTCAGAGTTCAGCTTACGCTTTGGACTGCGTACCTACACACACACACAAATGTCAGAGAGTGTATACAAACTTTACAATTTAGAGCTAAAACCTTTGTTAGTGTTTAGACAGGGAAAGTTCCGAGTATTCAGAGTCGTGTTACACACACAAGTCGATTTATAAAAAACGTAGTCGCAACTGTATATCTTTGACCGAGCGTTTTGTGGAATAATTTTTCATGAATTCCACACTGTATCCTTCACTCTACAGTATATAAGCTCGTTTGTACCCAGATGTACTAAATGAAACCTTTATGTATATCATAAAATCCTTTTTTTATTTAGGATGTTAGTTGTTTAGGAAACATTTTCGTAACATGACCGGCAGAAGGGCGTTTATCTCGAGCTCGTTAGTTAGCCGTTACTTTTTACCTCGTTAACATGAACCTCAATAACAGATGAAGCTGAAGTGTAAACAGAAGCATTTACACCTTATGAAAAACATTATATTCCTCTGACTTTTCCACACTAATCCAGGACAGGTGAAGGAGAGAGGTTACATTCCCCTGAGCTGATACGTGTTCCTGTTTACACTGTACACTCCTGATTGATACATCAGAAATGCAGGTTAGCTTAACGTAACTTGTTCCTTAGAGCTAGCTAATAAAATCCACCTGGTCTTTAACAGTGGACTCCTCCATACTGCCGGACTCCGGACCCGACTTCCTCTCGGCTTCCTTAATGCCGTGCATCAGCTGGATGTGTTTCTCCAACAGCAGCCTCTTGGTGAAAGTGCGTGTGAAGTCCGGACAGTGCCTGAAGGAAGAAATGAGGACAAAAAAACCCTGAGTTTCAACTAAAGAAACCTTAGTACATTGATTAAAATTTTTTTTTTTAAATGTCTTTTGTCAAAATCTGACCTAATATGACTCAAATTTAAGAAACATGAACATGAGAGGGTTATTTCCAGTAAATGAGATGTTCTGACCTGCAACCTGCAAATACTGTATACAGTGGATACGAAAAGTATTCAGACCCCATTAAATTTTCCACTCTTTGTTATATTGCAGCCATTTGCTAAAATCATTTAAGTTCATTTTGTTCCTCATTAATGTACACACAGCACCCCATTTTGACAGAAAAACACAGAATTTTTGACATTTTTACAGATTTATTAAAAAAGGAAAAAGTCAAATATCACAAGTATTCAGACCCTTTGCCGTGACACTCATATATTTAACTCAGGTGCTGTCCATTTCTTCTGTTCATCCTTAAGATGGTTCTAACCTTCATTTGAGTTCAGCTGTGTTTGATTATACTGATTGGACTTGATTAGGAGAGTCATACACCTGTCTATATAAGACCTTACAGCTCACAATGCATGTCAGAGCAAATGAGAATCATGAGGTGAAAGGAACTGCCTGAAGAGTTTAGAGACAGAATTGTGGCAAGGCACCCAAAGGTTACCCAAGGTTACAAAATAAACTACAAAAAAACTCTGCTGCACTTAAGGTTCCTAAGAGCACAGTGGCCTCCATAATTCTTAAATGGAAGACGTTTGGGACGACCAGAACCCTCCCTAGACTTCCCAACAGTGAAGCATGGTGGTGGCAGCATCATGCTGTAGAGGTGTTTTTCAGCTGCAGGGACAGGACGTCTGGTTGCAATCGAGGGAAAGATGAATGCGGAAACCTTCTCCAGAGTGCTCAGGCCCTCAAACTGGGCCGAAGGTTTACCTTCCAACAACACAATGACCCTTAGCACACAGCTAAAATAATGAAGGAGTGGCTTCACAACAACTCTGTGCCTGTTCTTGAATGGCCCAGTCAGAGCCCTGACATAAACCCAATTGAGCATCTCTAGAGAGAACTAAAAATGGCTGTCCACCAACGTTTACCATCCAACCTGACAGAACTGGAGAGGATCTGCAAGGAGGAATGGCAGAGGTGTAAATAACTTGTTGCATCTTTCCCTAAAAGACTCCTGGCTGTATTAGATTAAAACGGTGCTTCTACTAAATACTGAGCAAAGGGTCTGAATACTTAGGACCATGTGATATTGCAGTTTTTCTTTCTTAATAAATCTGCAAAAATGTCAACAATTCTGTGTTTTTCTGTCAATATGGAGTGCTGTGTACATTAATGAGGAAAAAAATTAACTTAAATGATTTTAGCAAATGGCTGCAATATAACAAAGAGTGAAAAATTGAAGGGGGTCTGAATACTTTTTGTACCCACTGTATATATATATATATATATATATATATATATATTACAGTGGAACCTCGGATTAAAAGCATAATTCGTTCCTGGAAGCGGGCTCGTATTACAAAACACTCTTTTCCCATAAGAAATAATGGAAACTCTAATTATTCGTTCTACAGCCCAAAAAAATAAATACATAAAAATAATTAATTAACATGCACTTTACCCTAAAAAAGGAAAACAGATAAGTGTTTCCGTTTGTGCACACACTCTCGCCTGTACAGCCCCCCTACCACCCCCTCCTCCTTTCGGCTTCCCACACAACACATATTCCCACACACATATTCCACTGTATATATATTTATATATAAAACTCACTCTTTCAATGATAACTTTTACATATTATACACTGACTGTCCAGACAGTTTTGTGTGACGTTGTGACAAAATCTGTCTGGACAGAATTTACTGAATCTTTTGCAGTATTTAGATCTTTGCCTGAAGTTTAATCTGCACCATAAGTAAAATCTAAATGTTGAGTAAAAGTGATGTTATGAAAAGTTATGTGTGGGATTTAATAATCTACTTTAAAATAATCTACTAATGCGCTAACCAATGTAAACAAACACCTGCACCAATAGATATTAATTAGAATATTTTTACTGGGATTAGTTCATATTTTCACTTTGGCTGAAATAACAGCGCTGAAGTGGTATAAGTGAATTTTAACACGCTGGAGTGGTTTTAAGACAAAACTTCATCTTTATCCTTTTATCTACTTTTTCCATTTCTCATCTGTGATTCACTCTCCGATTACCGAACAGGGAGTGTATTTGTCTGAGCACCAAAGAAGGACAACTTAGTGTAAACAAGGCGTAAGATACTCAACCTTACAGAATGGGATTTCTTTGTATTAATAAGTTAGACAGAGAGTTCTGCTGTACAGAGAGACACACAGACATGTACGTGGGCTTCAACCTCAAATAATAATCATAATAATAATAATAATAATAATATCACTGATCACATTAAAGATCAGCAGATTATTTTTAGCTTAGAATAGATGAAAAAACAAATATAAAAATGAGATCTTAATTGTTCTAATCATTCACATCAGGGTCTCAGCGATACTCACGGACAGGAGTAAACTTTTCGGACGCCTTTATGTTTGATGCGATTATGTCTGCACAGACTGTGTGAGGAACTGAAGGACTTGTCGCACTGACGACACGGGTGTTTCTTCAGTTGCTGCAAAGAGAAAAAGTAATAAAAAGACGAAGACAGAAACATTATAAACACTCTGCTGTGGAGAATGGATTCTGACTTTAATGTAGCCTACATAGCTTTCGAATAATGCCTCGTTAGTGCTCACAGCAGAGACGGCTTTTGTTAATCATTCGAGTACACACAGTTTAGAAACGCACTCATGGATCTGTTTTGTGACAACAATCAGCCGTCCGTGCTGTTCGGTCCTCGTCGGTGCTGTAATCACCTCAATGTGCATTTTAAACTTATCAGCACGCGCGTCACGACTTAGCTAACGAGTGTTATTTTTCTTTAAAGGGCTAGTATTATCCTGCTCATGGCGGTGCGGCTCAGACTGTTCATTTACGAGCCATTATTTGTGCATGGAGTCCACTTCACCTCACCTTCAGTGGCATGAACGGTAAAGAACTCTAGTCGTACGTTCCCTCTTATCATCGCTGATTTCCGATTATCGCAAATTATACGCTGTATACACACCGCTCGCGCCGCCGCAGCTCAGTTATACAACCACAGAGCCGATACGTGACATGTTTCTGATGTGGATGTTATACATCTTTGCAGTTTCTTGGTAACTTACAAGCTAAATAATTATTTATTTTTTTTGTCTTTTTACTTTCAAGATCTAACTTAGTCCATGACATTTAATTAACTATAATTTAAATGGATAAATGCATCATGTGATTATTTATTAATAAATAGTAATTATTGGAAAAGTGATGTAAGGAAAGAAGAAAACACTACACTAACCTCACTTCATTACTTTACTTTGACCTTAGTGCCCTGTACTGACGTCCTTAAGGAACATCATCAAACAAAATACAAAAATAATGATACATGAAAGGAGAAAAGAAAAAAAAAAATTTATGGCAGAGATTGTGAGTGTATATCAGTGTAGTCAATATTTGTATTTTTAGTGCAGTTTAGCACAATATTTGTGTTAATATTTATTATTTTATTTAAATAAAGGTATTTACTTATCATTATTATTATTATTATTATTATTATTTATGGATATATAATTGCATTATTTAATAATTAAGCATTATATTTTTACAATAAAAAAATTATTGAACACATTAAGATATAATTACTGTAGGTGACTAAATAATGATATTAAAATAATCCCGCCTTTTTCTTATGATTGGTTACAACAATTCAGTCTGGTCTGCGATTGGTTAGAAACATTAAGCTATGTGAATCATTGTGTTTTTAAGCGCAGTTTAGGAAAATATTTGTTATTAAATTTAATTATATTAAACCTCAGTGTCAGTCCAAACCAGATGTATGTATGAATAAGTGGTTTATTTATTTGTTTATGAGTTGATTATTATTGAAATAGTAAAAAAAGAACACACGGAAAACTTTAAGGAATTCCCGCCTTCTGTGTTACGATTGGTTACAACAATTCAGTCCATGATTGGTTAAACCTAGAGGATGATGGTGGGTCTTAAATCGCGTTTTCAAGCACAGTTTAAAGCACCCGAGAGGTGAAGTTTTGAGTTTAGAGTCTCCCGGGATGAAGTTTTGTGAGATCTCGCAATCAAAGGACTATTTTACATCTAAAAAAATGTTTTTATTCTATACTATATTTTTTCTTTCAGGTCCTTTTGGAAGCTATTGATAATTATTATTATTATTATTTTTATTATTATTATTATTATTTAAAATCACAATTAAAATGCAGGACTTATGATTAGCTTGACAGTCAGAGGGTTTCCTCTCATTATTACCTTCCCGTGCTCTCTCTTCATATGAGTGATGAAGACTTCTCTCTGTGTGAAGAGACGGTCGCACTCCTTACACGTCCAGCCAGGACACGAGGATGACATGGACAACGAGACGGGCTTTTTGTGGATGTCAGTCTCGTTACCGGTTTTCTTCAAAGGCGACGATGTCTTCTTGTCCCCTTTATCCAGGCTGTTTAGGGGACACGAGTCTTTGCTGTTGGAGTTCGGGGTCATGGAGTTGATGGGCTTGCTGCTGAGCGGTAGATTGATGCCGAGGTTCGGGGGACCGTCGATGCTCTTGAGCGTCCCATGCGTTGACTGTTAGAAGGGAACGGAGACATGTTTAAGGGGAACGTTCTGCGAAATAAACACTACACAAAAACAGTGTTATTGGTATCAAAGTAAATCTTGAACATGGCCGCGCTCGTTTCCATCATCACCTTAATATGATCGAGCATGAGCTGCTTTTGGGCGTAGTGCATGGAGCAGTCCGGACATTTGAAGACGGACACTTTCTGACTGGAAAGGTGCTGGTCAAAGTGCGTGTAGAGAAGAATCTGCTGGGTGAACACTGTATCGCACATGGAGCATTTGTAGATCAGCCTACAAAATAAAAGGGAAAAAAAAGAAAAAGGGGCCGTTGTGTAAATAATAAAACACTGTGTGCCAAGCTGTTACAGGAAAACAATCAGCTGTCACGAATATTTACTTTTCCCACTAAGGACAATGTTTAATATTTGTTTTGTTCCATTTATGGTTCTGGAATGTCTGTGAACAGAGTTATGTTAGAGCAGAACCTTGCATTATAGCAGCTATAAGCAGTCTGTCTCTCACTGTATGGACACGCAGCTGTTTAGTCCCAGTCCTGTGGGTTCTCATCACACTGTGTGTACTTTCTTACTGGGCAAAGGTGGCTTTTCAATTGAAAAGACATGAACGTGAAAAAAGTATTTTATTCGAAAATGCAAAATTGTTAAGATATTGCGATATAAATTCAACATGAATGGTTACGGACACTACAGATTTTTTTCTTTTTATGATTTTACTGAAAACCAAAAATAAAAATCGCTTATGCATTTTATGAATATGCAAATATGAATGATTTGCATTTTAAATGATTATTGTTTGAAGCAAGACAGTATAACACTGGAAAAAGGCCACTTTTGGGGCTCATATAAAATCATCTCTCATAAACGGCAGAAGTTAGCAACTTGAAATTTTTAGGGAAGCGAGATTGGTCACTTCTATGTTGCATAAATTTCAGAAGTAGCACACAAATTGTCTAAAATTAGCACTAATACTGAGATTATACCGATTCCAACATGGCTGCTTAAGAAATGAGAAGCTTCTCACTGCATCAGTTAGGGAAGAAAGAATTGTAGCAGCTGAAACTCATTAATCATTGCAGTAATTATCCAATCACAGCCTTTTAATTACTTGTTTAATTAAATCCAAACAGAAACTTTGTTGAAATTGTTTATAAATGCCGGTAGCAACTAAACAGGAGAGACTGAAAGTAATGAGGAAACACCGAACAACCCCGTTGCTGCAGCGTGGAAATGACAGCATGCTCAACAAACACGGCTGAACCGAACAGGATGTGTTTCAATCACACTCACATCTGTTATTAAAGAGGAAAATTCCCCGTCATGTAACATGGACGAAAAACGGCCGCATGGAAAGACGTTCACTCAAACGTGTCAGCGAGAGTCAATACACATGTCACGGCTCTTTATTACGGATTGTTTAGTCGAGGTGTGATTATGTTTCCTGACAGTCATGCTGAAGCACAAAGGAGCCACCTGCTCTTTTCATTAGCGAGTGCTGATTAGTGGAAGAGATGCTGGGTGTGGAGGTAAAAAAAAAAAAAAACATCTACAAGCTACTGTACAAGATAATTTGTTTTGGATCTGTCACTGTTTGGGAAACAAAACATCACAGGAGGAAGTGGGTGTACTCTGTAGGAACCCATTAGACTCGCTTATTAGATTATCAAGTCAAATCTGTGCCCTATTGATAGAAAACAATTTGTAGGAATGATTTAAGTGTTTCAAAAACTGTGCCATTCGGAGCAAACTGGCATTTATATTCTTCTTCCCAAATCAGATGATGATACAGGTAAACGTGTACAATCACTAATCTAAACAGTGTGTAGAGGAAATGAAGACAAGACTCACTTCGGCTCTCCGATCTTCACACCCGGGTGCTGAGTGTAGGCGTGGGAGTGCGTGCCCGGAGCAGATTTGAAGGCCATGGGGCAGATAGGGCATTTGTAGAAGATCTCACAGTGCGAGCCCTGGGTGTGTGACTTTAGAGCAGCGACGTCCGCAAAGATCACACTACAGTGAACACATCTGAGGATGAACAGAGCAAAAAAAAAAAAAAAGCATTGGACCTTATGCTGATGCTGTTAAATAAGAAGTGTTAACAGTGGTTGTTGCTGTAATTTCAGAGCTCCACACTTGCTGAGCAGAGTTGCCAGGTTAAAAAGATTTAAAATAAGTACAGTAAAAGAGCAAAATAAGTAAGGAACAAGTGGCATGCTGTTACGGAAAATAGTGTAGAGTGATGTTGAGATTCCTCTTTATACAGCCCACAATCTTCAAAGTTTAATGCTAAACTCGTCTTACAGCTACAGTTAACGCCATGTTAGTTCTCTCTTATTTAAAGTCAACAAAAACGCGTCTGCTCCTGTCACCGAGAGACCGGTAAATTGTGTAAATTCTTTGCCATAAAGTGGTATTTGAGCATAATATCAGACTAATATCTGATATTGGTGTCAGTATTGGTGCATCCCTAGCTACAGTATGTACTCATAAAATTAATCATTTGTTCAATCTTTCATCTTCTACAGTGCTTAAAAGATGTCGTGGAGGGCCTGGAGCCTATGTCAGAAGACTTAGGGCACAAGGCAGGGTACACCCTGGACAGGATGCCAATCCATTATGGGGGCACACACACACACACACACACACACACACACACACACACACACACACACTACGGGCAATTTGGGCACACCAGTTAGCCTGATCTGCATGTCTTGGGACTGTGGGAGAAAACTGGAGTACCTTGAGGAAACCCACCAAGCACGGGGAGATCATGCAAACTCCACGCACACAGACCTTATGCTGGAATCTAACCCTCAACCATGGGAGTGCAAGGCGACAGTGCTAACCACTACATCCACCTAAAATTAATCAACCTGAATAATTTAAAATTCAACAGAAGTATGGTAAAACTGCTTTTGACAAGTGGAAGGCAAATGTTCAACTCCCAGCCAGTGCCCAAACCCCAGCCACAGGATGTACTGACACTCCCAAAGATGGATAAAATGGGAAGGTTCTGTCAAGAAGAGCCTCTGGAGTGCAGATCAGATGGTTGGCTGTGGCGACCCCTTGACGGGAACAGCCGAAAGACCACCACCACCACTGTAATATTTTAATGTAATGCCATTTTATATTGATGGTTATCTCAATTTTGTAAATATAACTTTAAAACAAAGAATATTAGAATGGATGCACTGAATTGCTGAATTTATGTTCTGTGTATTAATAATCGCAAACCGAAACCAATCGACAAAAAAAAGAAGCTACCCACAGAATGAAGTAAGTAAAGTTAAAGCATCAGACCTGGCAACGCTACTGCTGATGGTAAAATAATGACTTATTTTGAAAGATTAATGCTTGCAGGATACCCCTACCTCATAAACTGGGAAGTTCAGCAAAATGTACAAGAAAAGCAAAAAAAGCTTCTGTTTCCAAACAATGATGTGAAGTGATGACATAATGAAGTAATGACAGCATGAGTTGAAGCGGGGACTGACCGGTAGCCCACTCGGCGCGTGTAGTGCAGGCAGTTCTTGGTGACATGGGATTGAAAATGGACGGAGCGACAGATGGCGCCGCACTCTGGACAGATGTACGGAGACTTGTGCTGATGAATTCGCTGATGAGAGGCGAAGCTGCACTGGTTTGGCAGCAGCATTTGGCAGATGGTGCAGGTTTTCTGCAGCAGAAGGAGAATAAAAAGAATGTACTGTAAAAGAACAGAAGAACTACACACAGAGATTAAATTGTTTTGTTTTCGTGTCCTGTGTGTATCATACTGCATTGCATGCACAATTATTATAGGCTGGCTTTTTAAATTCTCATATTAGTGAATCTGTAGTGTTCAAACATACTTGTCCACTCGACTCGGCAGCTTGCTGATAATGCATGGCCAGGGATGATTCGTCCTGAAACAACTCGTTACACTCCAAGCACTTGTAATTCGATCGACACACCCGAGATGCATCTTCATCCAGGGGCATGGCAGCCACTACAGGAGCCGAAGAAGGTGCCGAAATCACTGTCGTCTCACTTTTCCCCTGATTTCCTGCAGAGGAACTGTGATTTGTAGTTGAAATGGGGGCACTAGAAGTCACCGATGGGGCCAAGATCATCTGTTCAGCAGGGATGGGCTTTAGGATAAGATGGGAACACTGCATGACCACTCCTTTGTCTTTGTGACCTCTGGCATGGGATAAGAGACTGCACTTGTTGTAAAAGACCAAGTTCTTGGAGCAGTGGTTACACGTGACTTCAATACGAACGCTTCTTCGGTCATAATGTTGAGTTAGACTTTTCTCGAGAGCAAAGGAGTCACCACACTCGAGGCATTTATAGCCACGGGATGGTAACGAAATACACGCTGAGGAAGGAGGGCAAAGGTTGGGAACATACACTGGCACAGGGTTGATGCTGCTTAGGACCTTGTTGAAAGCCTCAACTACTGAACTCTGAGAACTGGCCAAGACTTGCACCCGGGATACTTTCTTAGGCGGTTGAGTGGCCATCATGGTAGGTTTGATGGGTTGCTGAGGTTTAGAGAGAACCTGGTGGAGCTCGGTAGCTGATGCAGCTTGGGGAAGGAGATTCAAATTGGTAAGATGCACAGTCTTTGGCACAAGTTTGCTGTTGGCAAGGCTGGACGCAGGTACCACAACCGTTTGTTGCTGAATAGCATTGGCAGCTTTGAGAATGGCACTGCTTGCACTTTGAACAGATGCAGCAGGTATGACGGTGGCTTTTACTGTGGTATTGTTGGCCAGTTTTAAATTGATTACTTGGGAACCGGCGGTTTTTACTGCAGACACCGGTAGAAAGGCAGTAGCAACTGGCTTGATAGTCATTTGCTTTGTGACTTCAATGGTCGAACCTCCGGAAGTCGTCACCACTGTGGTAGGGAGTGTTGTTCGGGTAGGAGATGATAAAACAGAATTTGATGTTGGGGAGGACAAGAAGGAAGATACCACAATCGATCCCGAGTCAATACCCTTCTTTAGGCCTTCAGGGTCAAACTCCGGCAGCACCCTTGTGACAGTCCTCTTGATCTGGCCTGAAGACGTCTTGATAGTTTTAATGCGCACTTTAGGAATTACAGGGGTGGATCCAACAGGCGATGATGGAGATCCTTTGCTGCTGTTCTCACTGGTAACACTACAAGGACTCTCTGGCTGTTTGGAAAGCATTTTCTTGGCAAGCTCCAGGGCTGATTCTTGTTCTGGGATCTTTTCTGTCACCTTTGGACTCTCCTTAGCCTCTTTTAGAGAGTCCTGTTTACTAATAGGGGGTTCAGCAGCTGTCAAGTCCGTACTGGCTTTTTTTGCACTAAGTGCAGCAATAGCAGCAATGCATGATGAGAGCTTAGAAGATGATTTAGACTTGGATTGAGACTGGTTGGACATATTTAATCCACCAACTGGTTCCCTTGCTTCTTTTCCATCTTGGCCATTGAGCACCTCTTTGTGTTGTTCCTGTGTTTTTCTTAGTTTTGGAGGATCATAGGCATTATGATTTCCTGAAGTACCATTAGTATTGGTGTTTGCTGTTTTTAAATGGCTGTGATTGCCATTAGTTCCCATCTTAGATGGACCATTGCCTGAAAAGTTAGAAGGAAGTTCCTTTTGCTTAGATGTAAGTCCTGTAAGAGGATTTGGTCTGAAACAAGGTAAACTGTTTTGCCTGTCCAAAGGGTCATCTACTTCAATCTTGTCATCATCGTCAAACTCATCAGCACTGGAAATGGGACTAAACTGGTTGTACCTAGAGCCAGTCACTTCTGTTCCATGATTTCCACTTTTTTTACTCTTCTCACCATCTTTGCTCAACCTGTTGTTAGGCGACATGGCCATGAACCCGTTGTGCATTCCGTTTTCAACTGAGGAATGGATATCTTTGTCTGAAAGTGAGTGATCGTTGGCATCCACGTTTCGAACATTCTTGACAATAACGCTCACTCCGACATCAGGCGTCGAGGGAACGTGGGAGTCCTCATCATGGTGGACGTTTTGTTTGAGCTGCCCCTCGTGGTCATCATGGCCGGATTCGATGGCGGCCTTGGGGTCAACCATATCAGGAATGTCAAAGGCCGCAAGTAGATCATCAAAGTCTGGGGTTTTCATGTCGCCCATGGTCTTATGAAAATGAGCTAACACCCTTTGGGGGGGAAAGAGATAAAGAATAAATATGATATTAATTTGGCATCAAAACAATTTCACTTGGCATAAAATACACAGCACTTGAACACTGTCCTTAAACTATTAACATATACACAGATTAATTATCTGCATAAACATGATTGCAATCATAGCACCACCTATTATCATTAGGGATTCTGATTGGCCAGAAGGAGTTGATTAATTTTCTATGACAGCTGCTATGACTGTGGTGCAGCTGCAGATCACTGGAGTATATTAACGAGCTCATTATTACTTCGGGCCATCCATCTTATCCATCCATTTATCCATGTTTATATGGAAGGATAGATGTATGGATGGATGGATGAACAGTATAGATGGATGGATGGATGGATGCTGAACTTGTAGGCCAGACGGTCCACTATATAAATAATTAATCCATTATCCTGTAAGTAGATGTTTGTTTAACGTTTATGGAAGGAGTCTCCAGTGTCAGTTTTTGGGATAGTAACAGTCACTCTGCTTCATCATGCGGCCCTTTGGATGATTATTTTCCAATCAAAGTTAGCTAAAACTGAATAACTCTTAAAGATTAAAACATTTTGTAACTGACCTAATTGACAATCTACACATCAAGGCGTCATGTTGTTTAAGATTAAGGATGTTTTATTGATATACTTTAAATAAAGATAGATTAAAGTGGTTTAATAAAGTTGCTTAAATGAAGAACCTGGATGTACCATGAAGGATCACAAGCAGATGTGGCCATGCATCTTTTAAAAATGTGTTGTGATAAGAAAAAATGACAGTTTATCGAGGAACAAGAAGAAATGCAGACAGACGAGAATGGGTTAATTCAGGTTAGCTGCCAGCGCTAATCCCACTGCTGCCTGTATTCTAGAGGTTAAGCTCACTGCAGCCAGCATGTCCTCCATTACTGTTATTAACATCTGCACGCTCTGCACAGGCAGGGCCAAAATGGCCTTCTCCCTCCTCCTCCATCTCCACCTCCTCCTCCTTCTTCTTCTCTTTCATACACACATTCATCTACACTCACAAACACGTTACAAAAACAGCAAAAAAAAGAAAGAAGAAAAAGAGGATGGTATGATGGAGAACCGAGAGGCAGAAGGTTTTAAAACAAGGCCTCAAAACGAGCCAGCGAGCAAAGCTACCAGAAATATCAGATGCCCCAGAGCACACAAAGCAACACAACCTGATAGGATCTAGTCAGGGATCCTGACAAAAACACACACACACACAGAGTAGTGAAAGCATGCAAATGAAGCACTCCTCACCCTCGCTTCCGACCATTTTTACTGCAAAACAACCTCCTTTCATCCTTTTTTCCTTCCTTCCTCCCCCTCAAACATACCACTCTCTCTCACCCTCTGCCACCACCAAACACCTCCCTCCCTCTTTCCCTCCTTCCTTCCTTCCTTCCTTCCTTTCTCGCCCTCATGCTCTCTCTCTGTCTGTCTCTCTCTCCACTGAAAAAAATCTCATTTTTCCCCTCGCAGCACTCGCGGGTCACGTTACACCTGACAAACAGCGTCTCGGCCCGGACAGACGCTCTGATATCGTGACCCAGAGAGAAAAAAAATAATAAAAATAGCTGCTAATGGTGACTTTTCCCTCGTCCGCCATGACTGCTGGTGCTATCCGGCCCTGTCTCGGACACGCAGGAACCTGCGATGGGAAGCAGAACCTGATGAAACCCTGACGTGACCCTGGGAACAGGTTTCTTTTGCTCCATTTTTTTTAAAGCCTTGCTATCTGCCCTGTAGCATAGTCACTGCATTGTTCCCCATCTGCCTCAAACCGGTTTCAACCGGTTCCGGTCCCCTCGCATAATGTGTGTGCTGCAGTGCAGCCTCACAGGACACACACACATACACACACACACACACAGACATTTCCGTCAGAACTGGAACATTCCTGTCAAGAGAGTCGTGTTAGGTCAGATTTTTTTTTTTTTTATTATTGACAGAAACCTTGATGTCATGCAGCGTCGAGTCTGGATGATCCTGGAGTGATGACCTGTAAATAGGATTACTCACAGTTGCTGAAAAGAAGAAAAGCTGAAATACAATCAAAGGAGGGGGAAAAAAACGTCGTTCCTGATCTGATCTATGTTAAACATGGATAGAGTGTTCACGGCCCGGGATCTCGAGTGCTCCTCTGAAGAAAGGATTAGGCCTGAAAAACAGGAACGGGAACGCTCATGGACGGTGAACATGCATGTGCCAGGCTCAGGAACGGGTTCATATGGAGGAATGGAAGGACGGATGGACGGATGAGGTTAAGATGGAAACAAAAGCTGAACACAAGCCAGAAACGAAGAGCATCGTGCACACACACACTCTCTTTCACTCTCGCTCTCTCTCTCTCTGTCCCTCTGTCTCTCCCTGAGAAAAGAAAAAGAGCAAGATGAAGGAGGAGTAGTAAACAGTAAACACGGCTCGGTACCTGGCCTCGTTTTTTGATTCTTGCCTCTCCGTTTCTACCCCATTCTGCAGCACTGGTTTTTGCTCTTCCGTTTTCCTGCTCTACCTCCCCCCCTCACTCACTCACTCACTCTCTCACTCTCTCCGGTTCATGCTCCTCTCCCTTTATCCGATGTCCCTGCTTCCGCTCCTTCCTTGTCTTCTCCCAGAATGAAAGACAGAGAAAGAGAAAGAGAGCGGGGGGTATTTTTGTCAATTAAAATCAGCAGCAGCAGCCTTGCCCTTCAGTCCTGGGCAACACAAGCATCCTGTCTTCTCTGATTGTGGGAGAGAAAACAAAAGGCCATAAACACACACACACACACACACACACACACACACACACACACACACACACACTAATGCAAACATGCATGAACTGGTGCCTACCCTAAATCTCTCTGCTCCCTCGTCTACTGGGAATCTTCCATGATTCCGAGGTCCTTGCAAACGCTGCATCCCGATCCATCCAGGCCCCATTCTGTGTCTGTGTGTCTTTCAGTATGTATGTATATGTGTGTGTGTGTGTGTGTGTGTGTGTATGTGTGTGTGTGAGTGTTTGTGTGTGTGTGTTTCAGTATCTGTGTGTGCCTGTGTGTTTTATTATTGTTTTTGATTTCTTCTCTTTCCTCCTGTCCTGTGGGTCACCCTGTGTCTTCGCAGATGCAAAGGAAAAAGGGGGCAGTGTTCGACAGGCAGCTCTGGCCTTTTGTCTACGTGTGTGTGTGTGTGGTGTGTGTGTGTGTATGTGTGTGTCAGAAGAGACAGTACTGGCTCGCAAATGCAACCAGCTGCAGAAAGCCAGAGAGCTGGGGGCGATAGGAGAGGCTGGAAATAAACAACAAAAAAGAGAGAGATGAAGAAGGAAAGGATTGGAAACTGGGGTTTTGTACCTTTTTGGTGGAAAGATTGAAGAAAAAAAAAGAAGAAAAAAAAAAAAAAAGAACAAAGGCCTGGCATCATGGCGGCTAGAGAGCTGTGACGGCTCTGCAGGGGTGTGTGTGTGTGTGTGTGTGTGTGTGTGCAATCAGGGCCTGGTCCTGAGACTCACCGCGCTGCTGGGTAATAATATATAATAATATATAATCACACGTCAATCATTAAAGCGGGAGAGTTTTATGTACGGTGAGTCAGAGGCAAATAAAATATTGAATGATGACGATGAGGAACGAGTGAAAAGACAAACACAGCAGGAAAATGAGGGTGATGTTAACGCTAAAGTATATAACAATATGTCCTAAGGTCGGAAAGAAAAAAAAATTATTTACTTACTTTTTAATAAAAAGAAAACCAAACACACCGTGCGGTCATTAGTGTTGCCATGACACTACAATTCAAAAATGCATCCTAATGAGGAGTTTTATTATTTCATTTCTTCTTATTCATCTTTAACACCCACATGTGCTTCCTTATACTACAACGTGTTCTACACAACCTCATAGACCATCTCACTAGGCTTTCTCTAAGAGACTTCTCCATCCGGCACGTCGGTCGGTCCTGTGAGATCCACAAAGCCAGCTCCATGTAGACCTGCTGCGTCACGGTTAGAGTGTCCTCCTGACTGAACTCCTTCGGGATGAACTGGAACACTGACTGCACTCCGGGCCTGTAGCTGAATAAACACAAACCCCCACGGACACACCCCAAAATCCAGTGCAAAATCCTCCCCAGAAGAGTCGAGCGCATTATTATAGCGGTAAGGAGAAATAAATCTGGAACGAGACGTTCAACATGCGCAAATGGGTGTGATGGTCAGGGGTGCACAAAGTTTTGGGTGTTTAGTGGTTGTGTGTCATTTTTATTTTCATCTCTAAAACCTCAGTCGGGTAGAAGAGAGAGAAAGCTGTTCGATCTATCATCACCTTTACTTTAGGCGCTTTCTGTTTGTAATCAAACATTGAGCTCTTAACTCTTCCTGAAGTGTCGTTATCCTCAAACAAAACATTTTTTCCACACACAGGATCTGGAGAATTTCCAGGCCGAGTCGACACCATGAACTCTTTGTCATGTCTTTGCTATCAGAGAACCTTGTTTCCATGAAGAGCTGTAACAATGTTCAGGTAGGTGGTACGTGTCAAAGTAACATCCACATGAATGTCAGGACCCAAGGTTTCCCAGCTGAATCCTCAGACCAGGCCACACCTTCTTCCATTGCTCCGTGATCTACTTCTGATGCTCACGTGTCCATTGTAGGAGCTTTTGTTGGAGCACACGGGGCAGCATGGGCACCCTAACCCGTCCGCCGCTACACAGCTCCATACACAGCGAACTGCGATGAACTGCATGTTCTGAGTCCTGTCTTTCAGAGCCACCGTTCACTTTTCAGGAGTTTGACCTTCAGTAGCTCTTCCTTGGGATCGGACAGAGGGATGTGCCTTTACTTCCCACAAACACATCAAAAAGCCTTGAGTGCCCATGACCCTGTGACTGATGTAACCACCGTACTAACTGGAAACACCCTACAAGTCCAGCTGTTTTGGAGACGCTCTGACCCAGTCGTTTAGACAGCACAATGTGTGTGTCCTGGTCAAAGTCACTCAGATCCCCACATTTACTCCCTGTTTCTGACACACCAACTTTGAGCACTGACTGTTTACTTGCTGCCTCATACTAGAGAAAAAAAAATCCAACAAACACCTTGAGAATTACTCAACCTCAACATGTTAAAGCTAATCCTGTCCAAATAGAACCAAAGATTTACACTGTTCACTTTTTCCCATTAGTTTGACTGTTTAATAAGACTGTCGTCTTAATTAATTAACTTTACAATTTTACAACAAAACAAAACAAAATTTAAGAAGTTAACACGGATCCAAGAAAACACATTATTTACACAATGTAAACTTGTATAGGCCAGACTCGATTCCCGTCTCTGTGTGCATGGAGTTTGCATGTTCTCCCCGTGCTTGGTGAGTTTCCTCCGGGTACTCTGGTTTCCTCCCACACTCCAAAGATATGCAGGTAAGGCTAATTGGCGTTCCCAAAATTACCCGTAGTGTGTGTGAGTGTGTTTATGTATGTGTGTGTGTGCCCTGTAATGGATTGGCACCCAACCAGGATTTGGTGTACCTTGCCTCGTGCCCTAAGCCACTGGGATAGGCTCCGCCCCGCGACCCTAAATGCAAGATAAAGCGGTATAGAGTGAGTAAACTTGTATACAAACTCTGTACCTGGTTGATGCTGGAACTTTGGCATACAAACACTCCCAACCCTTACGAAATTTTGCCCTAAAAACTGAAATTTTGTAATAAATATGAACCAGTTTTTTTCCCATATGAACAAACAAATTCCAAGTAAGTTGCGCGTACGGTCGAGAGCCGTTAAAAACTTGGAAAGCCAAGCAAAGCCCTTCTTAATATTTAGTAAAGACATTGCACCATAGGTCCCAAGAATGTTAGCAAGGAAGATAGCAGGAAGTTGGTGTACAAATGTGACACCATTGAAGAAGATGTGCTGTCCTGATCTAGAGGCATATTTCATCAACTGCAAGCCTTTCTATTCGCCGCGGGAGTTTACCTCATTCATTCTTGTGAGTGTGTACATCCCTCCACAAGCGTGTGTGAACGCAGCATTGCAACAGCTGGCTGCTCACATCACAGACACGGAGCAACAACACCCGGACTCGGTTTTAATTATACTTGGGGATTTTAACAAAGCAAACCTTAAACGTGAACTGCCTAAATACAAACAGCACATTACATGCCCCACCAGAGACAAAAATACTTTGGATCACTGCTACACCACAATAAAGGATGCATATCGCTCTATCCCCAGAGCAGCTTTAGGACTTTCTGACCACTGCCTGGTTCATCTTCTCCCGACCTATAGGCAAAAACTTAAAACTGCTAAGCCTGTAGTAAGGACAGTAAAGAGATGGACCAGTGAAGCAGAGCAGGAATTACAGGCCTGTTTTGACTGCACTGATTGGAGTGTTTTTGAAGCTGCTGCCACCAATCTGGACGAGCTCACAGATTCTGTAACATCCTACATCAGTTTCTGTGAGGACATGTGCATCCCTACCAGGACTTTTTTAACATATAACAATGACAAACCATGGTTTACAGCAAAACTCAGACAGCTTCGTCAGGCTAAAGAGGATGCCTACAGGAGTGGGGACAGGATCTTGTACAAACAGGCCAGGAACACACTAACAAGGGCAATCAGAGAGGCTAAGAGAAGCTACTCTGAAAAACTAGAAAATCAGTTTTCTGTAAACGACCCTGCTTCTGTGTGGAAAGGCCTGAAAACCATCACTAACTACAAGACGCCAACCCCCAACTCTGCAGGGAATCAACAACTGGTTGATGACCTGAATGAGTTCTATTGTAGATTTGAAACACCCAGTTTCACACCACACCCCTGTCCTGACCCTCTTTCTACACCACCATTATCACCCAGTTTCACACCACACCCCTGTCCTGACCCTCTTTCTACACCACCATTATCACCTCTAGCAACCATCCTCTCTTCCCCCCCTGCACTCCAGGTCTGTGAAAAGGATGTTCGCCAGATCTTTCTAAAACAAAAGAGAAGGAAAGCTCCAGGCCCAGACGGCGTGACACCAGCCTGTCTGAAATCCTGTGCTGACCAGCTGGCTCCCATCTTTACACAGATCTTCAACAGATCACTGGAACAATGTGAAGTGCCTTTGTGCTTTAAACGTTCCACAATCATCCCCATTCCAAAAAAACCTAAAATCACAGGACTTAATGACTACAGACCAGTCGCCCTAACATCTGTGGTCATGAAGTCATTTGAAAGACTGGTGTTGGCCTATCTGAGGGACATCACAGGACCCTTACTGGACCCCCTGCAGTTTGCCTATAGAGCAAACAGGTCTGTTGATGATGCAGTCAATATGGGACTGCACTTCATCCTCCAACATCTGGACAAACCAGGGGCTTATGCAAGGGTCTTGTTTATAGACTTTTCATCAGCTTTTAATACGATCATCCCAGCACTGCTTCAGACCAAACTAAACCAGCTCTCTGTTCCTAGCTCTATCTGTCACTGGATCACCAGCTTTCTGACAGACAGGCAGCAGCTAGTGAGACTGGGGGAATTCATGTCCAACAGCCACACCACCAATACTGGAGCCCCTCAGGGATGCGTTCTCTCCCCACTGCTTTTCTCCCTGTACACCAATGACTGCACCTCTACAGACCCCACTGTCAAGCTCCTGAAATTTGCAGATGACACCACAATCATCGGCCTCATTCAGGACGGTGACGAGTCTGCTTACAGAAGTGAGGTTAAGCAGCTGGCTGTCTGGTGCAGTCTCAACAACCTGGAGCTGAACACGCTCAAAACAGTGGAGATGATTGTGGACTTCAGGAGGAACCCACCTGCACTTCCCCCACTCACCATCATGAACAGCACTGTGACAGCAGTAGAGTCATTCCGGTTCCTGGGCACGACCATCTCTCAGGACCTGAAGTGGGACATTCACATTGACTCTATTGTTAAAAAGGCCCACCAGAGGTTGTATTTCCTTCGCCAGCTAAAGAAATTCAACCTGCCACAGGAGCTGCTCACACAGTTCTACTCAGCCGTCATTGAATCCGTCCTGTGCACTTCAATAACTGTCTGGTTTGGCTCAGCTACGAAAACAGACATCAGAAGACTACAAAGGACGGTTCGGACTGCTGAAAGAATTATCGGCACTGCCCTGCCCACGCCACAAGAACTGTACACATCCAGAGTGAGGAAAAGGGCTCGGAATATCACTTTGGACCCCTTACACCCAGGCCACATTTTATTAGAACTTTTGCCGTCGGGTCGACGCTATAGAGCACCAAACACTAGGACAGTCAGGCACAAAAACAGTTTTTTTCCCCAGGCAATCTCCCTCATGAACAGTTAAACTTCAACTGTCAATAAATATAGTGCAATATACTGTATAATACCACAGATTTCAGATATTTATATAACTTATTTAAAAAGTATCTCACACTCTACTCCATTTGATGTCAAATGTTTTTTTTTTTTTTTTTTTTTTTTGTCGTGCTGTTTTTGTCTTGTCATTTGTTTTCTGTTCTGGAAGCTCTGTCACTAAAACAAATTCCTTTTACGTGTAAGCGTACTTGGCAATAAAACTCTTTCTGATCTGATTCTGAAAAGGGAGCCGCTTTCAGTTTGGTGCCAAGAGGAATCATAAGAGAAGTTTAATATCTAATTATTTCATATTTTAACTCTTTTTCATGTCTTTTCTAAATGTTATAATTGTTTTTATATGCAAAAATATGATAATAGTGTTGGAAATTAGCAATATTGGTAATATTTCTGGAACGGATTATCTGCATTTACATTATTTCCTATGGGACAATGTGTTTCACAATACGACATTTCACCTTAACTGCTCACCTCCGGAACGGATTATATTGCACGACGAGGTTTCGCTGTATTTCTGTTTGTGACCACATGTGATGTTGCAAAGGATGCGCTACATATTTTTTTACACCATCCTTAATCGCTAGTTCAATCTGTTGATATTAGTCTATTCCACTACGCATGCAGTATAAAAATGAGCGCTCTAACACTCCATATTGTCAGTGTTACACATTCTAGTCTTCGAGATAACGTTTCTCTGCATGCTCTGATGAACTGTGGCGATCCAGAATGAATAAATAAATAAATAAATAAATAAATAAATAAAAAGACCACCATCAGTTTGTTACTAGAACACGTCTTGTATCCGTAAGCTACACCCATGTTTGCAGTATGATTGGTAACATGATGCCTGCGCGCTATTTTGGTTCATATCGCAGCATCAGATGACACTCAGAGCTCTCGTATCTCCCTCATCTCTCAGACAGCAGCCGAACCGAGGACGAGCGCTCAGTTTAAACCCTGACCTTTAATGCCGTGATGAGGTGGCTTCTTAACTTCAACCTTTCTCCCATGCACACACACAGAGACCTGATTTCTTTTTATTATTTTACATTGTTATATTCTGTGTGTAGGGGAAAGCAGAGTGGATCTGTGCATCACTGTGAAATAATCTGCTTTTCCTGGACCCTTAGTCAGACAGATATTAAATAGCACCCAAAAAAAAAAAGTGTATTCACGTCACGATCTGTTATGAAGACTCTCAAGCTGTGTTAATAAAGTAAATAGAAGAATGTGTGTGTGTTTTTTATATGTAGTTAAAAGAGGAAAGAGAGTCTACTTTTGGGTATTATATGATAAGTATGGTTAATATTGTTAATATAATGATATAACATTGATGACCATGTGTCTTATTGTTTATATCCTAACAGTACAGTATAATACAGCTAATGGCTCTGACGGTTATTTCTGCCGTGACTGTTTCAGGATGTTAGGAATCCTAAGACATAAGAAGGGATACAAGTTACCTGGGATTTTTCCAAAGTTTCAGAGATTCTGCTCATACTTACATCACCTTAAATTACCCATGTCTAACAAATCCTTTTTAAACAGGGCTTACATCAGCTTTGGCTGTTTAAAAAATAAAAAGCCTTTCTTTCTGCTTTATGTTACGTGTTATAATTTTTACACATTGTTTTATAGTAAGTAAAACACAGCATAACTTTTACAGAGACAGGAACGCTCAGTCGGTAACAATTACCAGAAATAAATCCAGACATGATGATAATGACATTACAACTGGGCTTACATCAGCCTCTGCTGTGTAACATGTACTTTTTAAAAACTTTTTTTAAACTCTTTTTCTACAGGATATACTGCAAACTTTACTAACATGTCACCCTAAATGGGATATACTACTAAAATATTACTTTAACTGTACATAACTTACATATTGACCATAAGTCCTTTTACAAAAGATGGCTCAGTTTTTCCACACATGGCAAAGTTGTTCAGCATAAGAGATTTGTACAGGACTAAAATTCTACAAGTATATCACTAAGAAACTGCTAAACTAAACTAATCCCATCCAAATAAGGCTAAGACAGGGAAAATGCCTGACAGTAATGATTACATCACTCAGAGCAAACAACAGAGCTCACGTCTCAACAATATGAATAGAGCTCACATCTTAATTTTTTTAAATAAACACAAATGTGCATGAACAAACTTCTTAAAATGTCAATAAACCTGCTGCAGATGAGCTTCCAATGAAAACATAAACCGCAGGTACCCGAGATCTCACAACCAATCAAATCCATGTAACCTCTAACCTCCATTGAAGGAATGAAGAAAGAATAAAATCTCTTCGAACAGTAGACTAATGGACAATCTCATTCTAAAACAGAAATGCATAATGGAAAAGCAACGAGCAGTATCAGTATCAGAATACCCATGCAGTGTGTGTGTGTGTGTGTGTGCATGTGTGTGTGTGTGTGTGTCTAATACGGCAGAAGCACAATCTAATCTTAGGCCTTGTGTAACTTCACAATGTAACATTTGATTAAAAAAAACATTATAATAAAGAGCAAACAGGAGACGGATCATGACCTACCTGAGTGCTACTGTAAAGCAGGGCTTTTTGTTCAGATGGGAGAATTCTCTTCCTTAGATGGGAAGCACAAAAAAAGATAAATGGCTGTGGCAAGAAGGCCAGCCATGATTCCTGCTGCACCATTCATCACCACAGCAGGGTTAAATGAGGTGCATTAAAGATAAAAGGATTAGGGAAAGGATTTTTAAAAAGAGAGAGAAAAAAAAAACTATTAGTGCATTTCATGCGACAAAAACCAAAATGCACTTTAAAGGAAATAAAAAGGCTTTGATAAGGGACACATTTTGCTTTCTCATTCTGAAAGGCATTGGGAGACACTGCAAAAGAGGATGCTGCTGCTGATGATGCTGATGCTGCCCACCCCCAGCATCCTCCAGCAGTCACGTGACCCCCCGTGTGTCCTATCGATCCGGCTTTCGCGTTAAAAAGCTACAAATACTCCGACATTTAATGCACTCTCACACAGAAGCTGCGAATCCACTTGAGACAAAAGGTTCCTTATGTCCACACAGCGACTTATTGAACGATTTAACCGTCCTGTATTTACCCCAGACAGAAAAATATCCCCATTGGTCAGCAGCGGTCCCAACGGAGCTTACCCACAATCCCTTTCGCGCCGCATTTCAGGATGACACGTTAAAAAAAATACACACACGTTGTGGTTCGTGTATATTTATGGTTTATATATATATATATATATATATATATATATATTTATGGTTTATATATATCACATCTATATAAATCCTGCTCGGGGGAAAAACATAACTTTATACAGTTATACTGCATTAAACTGCTTCAAATCAAGCACGCGATTGGAGTATAATATAAATAAAAATGCGATTAATCTTTTTTTTATTGGATTATGGTATTTTGTTTGTAATCAACGATTTTTTGTGATTATAATATATTTTACATACCCATAAGCCCCCGCGGTAATCTGTCCGCATCTGACCGGAAGCGACTGATGAACCCGGAAGTGCCGTTAACCCATTTGTTTACAGATATCTAAATGTTGTTGTTGTTGTTTCAAACTAACATGATGCGAAATGTCTTTTATTCATGTTCAGATTCTGGTCCTGTAACCATGGAGACCATTTCCCCCTACATATTGACTTTTCCCAGTTGTTTACAGCCTATACACACACACATACACACACACACACACCTTACTCCCTATACACACATACACACACCCTACTCCCTCTTCCCTGTTCCCTATAAATGTCTATAAAACTTCTCCAGGGTCCATCAGTAGATCCCTTGCCTGCCGCAGCACATTGTGGGAACACCGGAGATCACAATAGAATAAAAAGTAAACAAACAACAAAATGTACAGCCACATCCTCTTTACTTTTAGAAACTGTTGGAGCTGTGATCTTAAGGAGGATTCAATCCATCTAGGAACGTCTGTAGTCCAACTGGGAACCGTGGAACTGGGAACTGTATTTATTCCCATTTTTATAACTGTAGTATGACCTCCGGTCAACATTAACACACTATGGGCAATTTGGGACGTCAATTAGTCTAACCTGCTTTAATTATCAGGAGGTGTTAGGCGAGAGTGCTAACCACTACGCCACCACTACAGGATGTATGTGACCCAGGAAATCTGGCCAAAAGCTTAAATATGCTCTCCTAAACACAGAACTTCAGACCTCTTGCATGCGTGTGTTTGTTTGTCTGTCTCTCCTGGTTGTTTGGGGCCCAGACGGTAAGTATATCGAGGTGATTCGCACACAACAAACAATAATTCTATTTATTTTGATCCATCTTAAAATTTAACAATTCTGACTCTCTTTTTCTTTGACTTAAAGCCAGCCTTATAATCTGAGCGCTTTACCAAAAAGGTCCTGTTTTTGACAAGATTTCTAGAGACACTTGACCTTGAGCTCATCCTACACTGTGTTCTTAAATTTGCATCTGCAGCATTTTACTGTCTGACCTTTTCATCTCTAATAGAAAGTTTCCTCTATAACGCGAGAGCTCTAAAGGCCTCGACCATGTGCTTCTCTCATTTCAGCCCAGATTCACATTAATGTATCGCTCAGCACCAATCCTGATTGTTTGGAAAGTTTGTTTGGCAAGATCGTTTAGGAAAGTTCATCCTAGTTCATCCTTTGCTTTTATTGCGGTTACATTTCAGGTTATGCGTGCAGTGACGAATACCTCTGTGTAAGAAGGTCTATGCATATTTGTTTAAATCAGTCTAATCCAATATTCATTTAATTAGTGTTTTTGGAAATGAAAGGAAACCAAACCACCATGATGTAATTTTCTCAGCATGTTCCTGCTACAATTCAAATCTCTGGGCAGTAATTTATAACACCACCACATCCCGACGGTTTAAATGGAATCACTAGTTTTAAGTTCTTATTATGTTAAACACCTACAGATGCAGCATTAAAACAACAATGGAATGTGATTGTATTACTGTTTGTATAACAATAATGCAATATTAATTAATTAAACTCATAGGAATTTCTGTTTTTAATCAAAATTAAGGATTATAAAGAAGAAGAATAAAAATGAATGCAGATTTAATGCAGAAGTGTATGATTAAAAACTGCGGTTGTCACTCCTGGTTCTCTGCTCTATCACACACACTTCAGTTGAAAAAAAGGCTATTAATTAGCTGATTAGTTCAATCAGTTGTCTCTGAGAAAACACTCATGTGCAGGGCAGGACGTCCTCCTGGACCAGGGTCAGGAACCACTGATTCAAAACAAAGACTGCCCTCTAGTGGAGAAAGTCTATCAATTGCAACATATTGCAACATCATTTTTTTTTTTAGATGTATGGATGGATGTATGAATGGATTGTAAAATAATTTATACCATTTTTGTTTCTTACAATCTGAGCCTTACATAATAAATGAGAAAGACTGTTGATCATAATGAAGATATCTTGTAGATTAGAAAGGAAGAAAGAAAATAAATTAACAAAAAGTCTAATGTTGTTCACTTATTTTGAGTAAAAATAAAATGTGTGTGTGTGTGTGTGTGTGTGTGATTTTTAGAACCAGAGATAACTGTGCCTTTGGGGGAATCGCAAACCATCTCATGTTAAAGGTTACTGCAGCTCCTGAAAAGCTTGTTTGTGTGTGTGTGTGTGCATGCATGTGTGCGTGTGTGTGCGCCTGTGATTGTGTAGTATCTTTATATTAAGTAACCCTGATGGGATCAACGGTGGATAAGGCAATTGTGTGTGTGAGTGTGTGTGCATGTGTGTGTGTGTGTTAGTTACAGGGATGAATGCTGAGCTAATTCCCTGCTTTTGTCTGTGGGTTTGTTTTTCCATCAGCTCCACTCTAACTTCCCTGAAGTGCGCCCTCAGGACAATGAGGAGATTTCTCTGACTTATCCGAGTGTGTAATATTCTTTCATCAACCTGAGCGACGGTGTTTGCGCTCTGTGATTCAATTCACTTCTTCATCTGTCACACTATTGTCACTAAGCTGAGTGAAAGACTGGAGAATCTTAGCAACATAAACACTCGAACACACAGAGTGATAACGGCGATGGAGACTCCACAACAGAGAAGCAGAAGACCAGGGGCTTTCCGAAGTCTGTGGCCAGTAACCAGGGGCAGCGTTCTGCCTGCCCAAGCCTCGATCACCTCACATACACAAAAATACTAGACAGATTATGTTAGCCTTCCAAAAATTTTATTATATTTTCATGGGTAAAAGAAGAAAGAAAGAAAGAAAACAGCAACAACATCAAGAAACTAACTAAATAAAGTAATAAACAGTAACATAATTAATAAAAGAAATAAAGATTTTTTTTAAAGAAAAGAGAAGAAAGAAAAGAAAGAGAAAGAAACAAACAAACAGAAAACACTAAAAAGGTTAAGAAAATTAGCAAAGAAAGAAATTAAAATAAAAAAAAAGAAAGCAAGAACAAGAAAATGAAAGTAATGGAAGAAACAAACAATTTTATCTAAGAAAGTTTTTCTATTTAATGTCTATTTACAGAAAAAAGAACAAAGGGAAAGAAGGGAATTGTATAAAAAATTAAGAAAAATATAAAAAGAAACAAACAAACAAAAGTATAAAAGTAAAAAAAAAAAAATAATTCCCAGTTGTGTTTGACTGATGGCACTCAATTGGTAACCATGTAACCCAGTGTAAGTATCTATTAAGTGATGTAAACTTCAAAGCACTTTTTTTGTAAGTCACTTTGGATTAGAGCATCTGCCAAATTCCAAAATATAAATGTAATATAATGTATATAAATAAAATACAAATGGCTTTATATCCGGGAGGAAGTGTGTGTTAGCTTTCACCCTCCCTGGTTTCAGAGACTGGACTGAGATCCAACCTGACCCGTTTCTGAACAGTGAGATTTAAAGATTTAGGGAGATGTTCTCTTCATAAACTCAAAGCATAATATTCTCATTTGTTTTCCTGCAAGGCCCATCCTTAAAGAGAAATCACACACACACACACACACACACACACACACACACACACACACACACACACACACACACACACACACCCTCCCCATGTGAATCTGACTCTCATTCAGACAATCTTCTTAATGAGAGTTGCCTTCACACATGAAGGGGATGTTCTTTCTAACACATCCAGTGCAGGTTGATGATACAACTCATGTCCTGGTAAAACATAAAGGTCCATCCCAGTTTCAAATCCCTTGCCGACTGGAACAGTTTTTTTTCTTCTTCTAGGAAAGTTCAGTATTTGACTTCATCCATCACATCTTCAATCCTGACCAGTTTATTTAACAAAAAGTTCTAAAGCTTTTAGACAGTTGTGTTCTTATCAGTCCTTCCACATGTGCCTTTTAGAGAAAGCTCAAGATGATATTTCATAAAGTGTTTTGTTCTTCTCATTACTCTTCTCATCACAAAGCCTTGTGTTATGGTATGCCAGGGCTATGGTCTCAAGCTTCTTCGGAGTTATCCTTGCACTCTTGTTTGCTTCTCTGGTCAGGGGCATTTGGTGGATGCCTTCCCCTAGTTATGGTTATACCAAATTATTTTGGCCATTATTTTTGGGCCGCCTTGCAGCTCCAGGGTCTGGGTTCGATTCCCGCCTCGGGGGTCCGTGTGCATGGAGTTTTCATGTTCTTTACTGGTTCTCCAGTTTCCTCCCACAACCCAAAGACATGTAGATTAAGCTAACTGGCTTTCCCAGATTGCCAGTAGTGTGTGAATAAAATTTCATTTAAATGGAACATTTAAAGCCCAGAACTTTCAAGATGTTCTTTGTTGTGTGTGACTTCTTTGAGGAACAGGTGTATTTAAATTGAGACCATTTGACACTTTCAAAACAGAATGTAATCTATTTAATGCATTTTGTTACTTTTGATAATGCACTGGAAAGAAGGGAACAAGAAAACTCTTACAAAAAATGAAAATGAAAAACCTGAAAAAAAAAAAAAAAACCCTGGAAAATAGCTCCCGTATCGATTGCATCAGTTTGAAAGGTTCTTTGGTCATTGGGGTGATGGTGGGGGTTTGTGGGCTGAGGGGTGGATGGCTGGTTCTGATGATATTAATCACCATATTAAGCCTTTGACATTTTGCCATGAATGGTGAATGATGTTTTTGGGTGTGTGTGTGTGTTTGTGTGTGTGTGTGTTGATTGACATGTTGTTCATTTGCACGTCATTAGGCATCCAAGCGGCTCACCTGCTTTTTGTCCTGCTCTGGTATAAATACACTGATTTCCAGACACCCGGACACACTCAAGCAAACACTCACACACACACTTACACACACACACACAGACCCAGACACACTCCACCGTACTGCACAGAAGGAGTAGCAGAAGTCCAGCCGTCTCTCCATCACCATGTGCGACCTGTGGAGATACAAAGTCGTGATGTCGGTGTTGGTTGTGGTGCTGTTTTTCCTCGGTTGTGACGCTGATCTGCACAACGAAGCACAGAGAGGCAAATTGGTGTACGCTCGCGGGAACCACTGGGCTGTGGGTAAGCAGGACATTCTTTTTCATCTCTTATTTAGAAAACACTAATTCACTTTACCATGATGAGCATTTTATGCAAAGATGATGTTTAAGTTGTTTTAAAGTAACAAATTCATTTATTTTAATGGTATAGAAGTAACTTTTATCATTTGAGGCTGCACAACAAAAACCCTTAAAGCCAAACTAGTAAATAACTATCTATAGTAAATAGGTTTGTGTGAGCCCATTGTGAGGTGTTCAGTCAAACGGAGTTTATTTAATACTTTTATGCAAATCAACTTGATTCAATTTAATTTAGTTTGTAAAGACAATGGCGAGGGAAGTCTGATTAAACCTTGACTGCACTTTGGGATGTGAATGTGATTAGGAAGATTGGATTAGAACATCGGGATAAAACAGGCAGGAAAGATGAGAGGATGAGAGGAGCAACAGAGCAACAGAAAGAGAAGGAATTACTTTTATTGATGTTCTTTTTATTAGGGCTTGATTAGTTTCAAATTCAAATTTTCAAATTCAAATTCAAATTTTATTTGTCACATACACAAACATACACAGTACGAAATGTAGTGAAATGCATTATACGACTGCCATTGACCCTAGAAGAGAATTAAAGTTTACAAATAAGAGATAAATATGAATAAAAGAAATACGATAGAAATTAATTAAAAAATTAAATTAAACTAGAAAAAATAGAACTAAAAATAAAAATAGAAATATGATGTGCAAAAATAGAAATCTACTGTACAAATTGAAATATACTGTACTGGGTGTGCAAATATGCATAGAACAAAGTGACTTTGTGCAGAGGTTATTAAAGTGTCTTTGTGCACTGGTCCAGGATGTAAACATAAAACTGTAAAATGTAGTGTAGTTGTGAAGGTAGGTGTGCAAAGTTATTAAAGTGTCTTTGTGCACTGGTCCAGGATGTAAACGTACGACATGTAGTGTATATATGAAGGAAGGTGAGCGTGTAATTGTCCATAGTGTTCATGGATGTAAGAAGATTGATAGATTTGATCAATTATGAAAAAGATGAAAAGATTGTTAGTTCTGCATAGTGGTGTGGTTGTGGTTGAGAGACCTTATCGCCTGCGGGAAGAAGCTCCCTCAGTCTAGTTATTAGTTATGAGTTAATTGAGGTACTGGAGTAAAACCATCTCCTCCATACATACTTAAAAAGTTCAGAATTTAGGGATCTTTAGGGATTTTTGTCTCTTCAAGTCAAAGAACCAGAAATAATGCCTCGAAGATCCATGTTTGGAGAACCAATTTTTGCATGGTTCTGTGTGGAACCAGAATGATGATGTTGCAGCGTACATTACAGTGTTTGCACCGTCGCCAAACCATATCGAATAATCATACTCGCACTGAATGTTTGTAACTTCTTTCACAAAAAAGAAAAAAATACATATTTAAAAAAAAAAATTTTTTACATTTCTTTAATTAGTAATTAATTGATTAATTAATTAACATATTAAATCTATGTGCAACTTAGCAATTTACATCTAAATTAATCAAGACTCTAACTTTTACATCATATCCTTTAAACAACTCAACACAAGTATAACTACAAATACCAAATATCAATAATTAAAAAAAAACATTCTTAGCTTGCTTAATTATCCTAATGACTCCAAAATGCAAGTTTTTTTAAATTTATATCCACTTTTCGGTTTATTAGAGTCACATCACATAAAATGTGGAACGATGCTGCTTCTTATTAAACGTTACCTTTCTCGTTAACGCGTTTTTAACAGTCAACAAACAAGTAAGAATACAGTGAAGTTGCAGTTTGATTAATATTTATGCAAATTAATATATTTCTGTAAAATGATCAGATCTAAAATATACAGCTTTTATCTTTATTTTTAAACCACTGAACAATATGTATACATATTTTAGTATGAACTTCTGTACATACTGTATATACTGTATAAATGGTGGCATAGTTTATACTTTAGCATGCTCCAATAATCAATAATCATTCACTTTTAGTTAAATATGTATTGTGATAATTTTGTAATAAGTCATTATTATCAGCAATGCATTGTTATAAATGTTTAACCGGTTTAATTTTGTCTTGTACTATATTTAATAATATAATGTCGTCCAAAACTACTTGAATTCTTCCTCTATTTGTTTCACCTTGCTTTACATTTCACCTTTTAAACCACTGTGAGCTTCTTGGTGGTTTTTTCTTCATGATTTAATATCAGACTGCAGAAGCTGATAATCTCCTCGATTTGCTGCTCGTGATTCTAACAGCCTCCTTGGGCACGGATATGACGGCCATATTACGGCGTGATTCGATAGAGGAGCCCCAGGAGGAGGTTAAAGTGTTTTGTTTTGCGTTGCTGCTCTCATTATCGTACAGTTCTCATTGTGTTTATTCGTGATTTAAAGTAGCGCTCAGAGGCAGCGAAATGGATATCACTGATTTAAAAAAAAAGATTTTTTTTTAGAAAGCTTAATGAAGTGTGTGTACTCCTTATTTTCTGACATGTTTGCTTCTATTAAATGATATGGATAAACGATTACATTAATTACATGTTGATCTTTTTATTCGTCCCTCATTAAAGAGGTCAAATTACAGCATAATGTCTCTGTAAGCATTAATTAGAGGCTTTAAATGCCTAATGTTGATTATTTTTTATATTTTTATATTATAGTTTTTCCATTTCTATTTGAAAGTTTTTTTGTCTGTTTTATAAACCCCCAGTTATTACATTTTGAATTATTTTTTTAATAGTAGTTTAATGCTGTCGAAACTGTAACGACTTTAAGTGTAGAAATCCTCTGTGATCGTCACATGAGACTGAGATAAATGAAGAATATTACAGTATTTCTAATTCTCATGAAATGTAAATACTTAATCAGAAATATTTTATGGGAATTTTAAACCTAATTACAAAATTTAAAATTTAAAATGTTTTATTCGCTTGCTATAAATTATAAATCCTGTTCCGGGCCGAGTGACAGTTTTTTCCTGGGGTGTGATGCTTTTCTAAGGGAAAGATATATATTCTTTATGATTTCTGAGCTTTAAAATTTCACCGGAGTTACACTCAGCATGACACGCTAATTTAACTTCCTGGTGTTTTGTCATACTGAGGAACCCCATAATTTGTTTTTGCAATTATCAGAAGTTTTCTGTATCAAAAAGAAGTGATGGTTATACTGTATATGGTTTAAGGCTCGATTCCCTGCATGTTCTCCCTGTCCAGGGTGTACCCTGCCTTGTGCCCTAAGTCTCCTGGGATAGGCTCCAGGCCCCCGCGACCCTGAATACAGGATAAAGCGGTATAGAAGATGAGTGAGTGAGTGAGTGAGTGAGTGAGTGAGTAAGTGTGTATATGCCTTATGCTGACTAGCAAAGATATTAGCTTTAGTCAATAACTAGCATAGACAGGTTTACACACACATGCAGTGTTTCCTGGTCGCCTAGCAACAGTGCTCTCCTTCATCAGTATTCACGCTATAAAGCTAATAAAAAACATGCTTCATATAACAGCTAATGTTTTTTTTTGGTAAAAATACTGTAAAGCTTAAAGAACAGAGAGGTCATAGAGAAATAGAAAAACTAACTACATGATAAAAGCATGAACAGTTAATGACATTTTTAATTCCACACTGTACATTAACAACATTGTAAAAGTTATGATGTATTTAACCCCAAGTCACGCCCCTTAGGGTGTGGTTTACCAACAATTTCTGCTCCTTCTTCCAGTATTTATAGCCGTAGGTGACATGATTTGTGTCTTTAAATAGTTCCCTGCGTTCTCCACAGGACACCTGATGGGTAAGAAGAGCATAGACGAGACGCTGGGTTCGGACAACCACGACGTCGATGCTCAGGCTTATTTATTCACAGCGCAAGCCGACACACACACACAGCCGTCCAGACTGCTGAAGGCTCTTGAGGAGTTTCTGGCTGGACCAGAGAGAGAGACAGAAGACAAGAGGGAAAGACAAGAGCGTCTGGCAGGGCTGAGGAGACGATGGGAAGAGCAGCTGGCAAGAGAGAGGGAGAGCAATCAGGTGCATTCATATGTTTTATTTTTTAAATTCCTAATTATGCATGTGCTGCTGGGTGGCACTGTTGCCTTGCACCTCCAGGGTCCGGGTTCGATTTCCCCATTAGGTCTGTGTGCATGGAGTTTGCATGTTCTCCCCATGCTTGGGGGGTTTCCTCCAGGTAGTCTGGTTTCCTCCCACAGTCAGAAGACACGCAGCTTAGACTAATTGACGTTTCCATTTCATTTAATTACATCTAACAATATGAAGACTGACCACAATAATATTTACATTATAGTGGAAAAACAAACTGTTGGTCCAAACAAAAAAGAAATTCACAAATGTCAATATCATAACCTTTTATTACTGTTCTAATTAACAGCAATATCTGTCTTTGTAGTTTTCCCCCAAAGTTATTCTCATGTCTGTTTTGTTACCTAACATCCAGACCATGACTAGATAAACTGTTCTTTTCAGAACAAACACTAACGCTCGCCCTCGTGGTGACATTTGAGATGAGTTTTTTTTTATTTACCAAATAAAAAAATACTATATATTTATATACAAATATATTATATAAAAATACTATATAAGTTTTTATATGTATATTTAGGATATTTAAATATATTTTAAATATATTTTAAAAAAAATTACATACTATTATGTATGTAAATTAAAGGCTTAAAGGTTTATCACAACATTTACTGAATTATACTATCTATCATTATTTTTTTTTTCCTCAATGCAGGCAGCAAGGTTTTTGTTACTGGCGTTAAACACGAGAGACTCCGACGCCAGCTGAAGACCAGCGTCACTTCGGATTTATAACCCAGTTGGAAGCAGCTGAGAAGTGACGGTGCTGCCTCACAGTCAACTCTGTTAGAGAATCAGCACCTAAATCTCGCTGTCTGTTCATTCTGCATCATCACATCAACTCACAAACGTGTCCTATTTTTTGTAAGTGAATATAATTCTATGCCTTTGTTTTATAGGCCAACTACTACTACAATAATAATAATAATAATAATAATAATTCTGAACTGTCTGTGTGACCGATGTTTCATTAAATGTATTCAATAAAACCCTGAAATAAACCAAGTGTGATTTAATGAGAGTAATTTGCTCAAAAACTTAAACACTCTGAAAAATAATTAACACGAAGATGAATGTGATGTAGTGGAGGTACTCTTCCTCTCAAACCGAAACAATTAATAAATTTTTTTTAACCAAAACACTTGACTTAATTTTATCCATTTATAGCTATAAACACTCAATGCTCATGGGTTATACTCTTAATCGTTCATGTTCCTGATCAGGATAAAGTTCTTACTGAGACTGAAGCAGTTTTCATAAATCTGCCATCTTTTTGTTAAATAAGTGTTTAATATAAATGTTTTTTAATCATGGTTAACAATCATTTTTAAGACATGAGACATTTTGGCCTCAGGTAGAACACAACAGTGAATCAATGCCTTATTGCTTTTCGTACTCTTTGCATTCTCTATTATTGTCTTCACCTGTTGATATGTCAGTCAGTCACCTCCTGTTCATTAACAGATAATGTGAGTAAAAATAACGTCAACTGATAAAAAGTCATCAATAAAGCAGCTGTAATTATTTAATTCAATTTAATTCGTATAGCTCTTTAACATCGGTTATTGTCGCAAAGCAGCTTTACAGAATCAAAGGAACATTTGGGAAATGTGTATAAAATATGAGAAAATATATAAAAATCTAAATGGTCAGTTCGTCCCTGATGAACCAGCCGAGGGTGACGGTGCTGAGGGAAAAACTCCCTGAGATGGTAACAGGAAGAAACCTTGAGAGGAACCAGACTCAACAGGGAACCCATCCTCATCTGGGTGATAACAGATAGCAGGGATTGATCTGCACTCATACTGTGTGTTAGGAGGCGGGAAGTTCAGTATAACAGGAGATGTGGAGAAGTTCATATGGAGTCCAGTTGGTTATTGGAGGCTCAGGTAGACTGTAGGAAACTCCAGTCCTGAACTATCAAACTGGATCACTGGCAGCTCAGGAGCAACATGTGAAGCTCCACAGAAAGAGACAGAGAGAGAGAGAGAGAGAGAAGTGAAGACACGAAAGAGAAGAGAGGAGAAGAGAAGAGAAGATAATAGTTAGGTCACAGTCATGTAATGTATATTTAATGCAGAGTGCAAGCAGAGACTCCGGCAGTACCTATAACATCATAACTAAAAGGGAGAGGTACAGTAGAAGGAAACACAGACATGAGGGGGAACTGGGATGTAAAGCAACCAATCACCTCACCGTCAACAAACCTGAGTGATCAATGAGAGTGAGGAAGACAGCATCTAAACATACCAGTTCACCATAATACTCTACGTCCATGAGTCCCCCAGATCTGCTCCTTTACCTAAGGCTAATCTATTTATAAAAATGCTCGGCTAAATAAATAGGTTTTTAGCCTGGACTTAAACACTGAGACTGTGTCTGAGTCCCGAACACTATTTGGAAGACTATTCCATAACTTTGGGGCTTTGTAAGAAAAAGCAGAGGTCATAGCAGAACATGATGAAAATTAGGCACATTCACCTGATTTACCACATTTAAAAATAGAGATAAAATATAAATGCAGATAGAACTTTGGAGAGAAAAAAAAGAATGGGTAGAAGGCCGCTAGAGGGCGACAAAGAAAGAAAAGCAATCACGCTCCATGATTTTTTTTTATTTCCCAAGATGAACCACTAGAGGGCAGTAAAGCTTAATGAAATACTGTGTATATTTTTTTCTTTCTTTTTTTTCTTTCACAGAGTGTAACTTTAAGAATGACGTTTCTGAAACTGTCTCATTCCACAAATTATAGAGGAACTAAATAGACTCAAATATCTAAAAAAAAAAAAAAAAAAAAGAGAGAGTTTACTGAACATTTTATATTTACATTTTGGTAAATACAAGCTTCATTTGTAATCACAGTTTACACAAAGCAACAGAGGAGATGAATAAATAGATTGTCCTGCCTTTACAGAGATCAAAGTAAATAAGCTTTATTAAAAATCACTTCTTTCATTAACAGAACTCATTTTTTGCAATTTTGCTTTATATATAATGACAACACATAATGACAACTCCAGCATAGCTGTATTTTATATGTGTATTTTATTTTTGTATACCATAATAATTCAACATCAAGTGTAGCTTATAAAAGCAAGAATAATCAAATTAATTTAGAAATGTAAATAACTATAAACAGAGATCTTATGTTTGCTTGTTTGTTTATATTTTAATATTTTAAATTGATTCACTTTATTTTTTTGTTCATTTTCATACTTTACATAGCGTATCAGTTCTGAACAGTAATTTTCTTTCTTAATTGTACATTTCAGAGTAGTTTTTTCAAAGTGGAATAAAGTCATAAGAACAGCTACGAGGTCTAAAATGTCAGGTGGAACCGATTTCTGAAACACTAAAAGCATGCTTTAAACAAAAATTTATTTTAACCCTCACCCTCACTGATGATTTTATCTGTTTTTTTATTTATTTTATTTTTTTTATTTTACAGGGTATTTTTAGGGTTCTAATAGCTAGCTTTAAAAGTACCTGTAGCTTCAAAAAAAGCATACTGATTAAGACATACAGTGTTTTAGGAATTAACATAGAACCTCAATTTTCTTTTATCCAAATCAACTTTTTACCCGAGTTGTGTGACTTGTAGAACTATGTTGGATCATTTTGAATTTGTGCCCTTTCATATTTTTGCTTTTTGCTTTTTAATGTATATATTTTTACAAATTATATATTAGAATTAATATACCCATTATTATTATAGAAATATTTTATTATTATAACATTAACATTTCTATGACATTTATGTGCATAATTTTTAAAGCTTATTCTTCTATATTCTTTTATATAAAGTTGCTTTTTTGTATAAAATGTGCTATGAAATTGTGTAAATTAAGATTTTTTGTTTTATAGCTTGTTTAGTCTCTGTTGTGATTGTCATGACAAAGCAAACGTACACATGTCCATTTGCGGTTTTACAGTCTCTTCTGTCTCAGTTCTCGAATCCTTCACGTACACAAAGACCTTCTTATGTGTTATAGAGAAGTGTATTTAGTGTATTTTTTTACTTCTGATTCGCTCTCACAGTGTCTACAGGGAGCATGGAAGTGATTTGCCGTTCCTATACCAGTCCTTTTCTGTGGGCTCTACCAGGTCTTCCCTATGGCCTGAATGTGCTCCTTGGCCTTCATCCTGAGCGAGACGATGCTGGAGTTGCGAGGGTCAGCGTCCTCCAGAGACAGTGTGTCCATGAAGCTTGAACAGTGAAAGGGAAGTGGAGGAGGAGGAGCTGAAGGAGTAGGACATGGAGCTCCCACTGGGGGCAGAGCTTGATTGATGGTGGGTGTCCCGAGGAAAGATGGAGGTGTGTAACTGTTTGGAGAGGTAAAGAACGGTGGGAAGGAGTGCAGTGGAGAAGTGGAGGAAGAGATGCAAGGTGGTGCAATCCAGGGTTCGAGAGCAGGAGATCTGGGGAAGGAGAGCATAGATGAGTCCTGCAGCTTGATGGGGCTGATGGAGCTCAACTCCAACTTCTCCTGACGACGCCACTTAGCACGACGGTTCTGGAACCAAACCTGCGAAAAACACACCGTGTCACCACCAATTACAACACAACTCTGAGAGCTAAAACTTCAGGTGTACGAGATGCACTATAGTTGACATGGATATTCTGCTTTGAGACAATGACTATTGTTAAAAGTGTAATATAAAAAAAAAATTAATTAACTAATTTAACGGAAAAAGCACTTATAAATAAAACAAAGCAAATTTTTTTTATTAAATTAAAAAATTTAACCATTCTTTAAATACACAATACTTTATATGTATCTTCTTTCATTCTCTCTTTCTTTACGTTTTTCTTTATTTTTATATTTCTATATTTCTATCTATTTTATTTCTGCATTATGTCCTTTCTCTTATTCTTCCTCCCCATATTTCTGCCTCACCTGCACGCGCACTTCCGGCAGGTTGACTTTGAGCGCGAGCTCTTCTCGGCTGCACGCGTCCGGGTAACGCGACTTTTCAAACGCCCTCTCGAGCTCGTGCAGCTGGAAGGTGGTGAACGTGGTCCGGTTGCGCCGGTGCTTCTTTTTCGCGCGCTCTTCGTCCGAGAGCTTCACGTCGGCACCTTCCGATAACTCGGGGCTCACCGGGTCGCCGGCTCTGACGTCACAAAGAACACCTGGGAGCACGCGGACATGTTATTTTAAAATAAAACAACCCAAAAAAATTGTGCAATGGTACATATATACTAAAAGGTTCTAAAGTAAAAAACAACTACAGTAAAAAAAAAAAAACAATCAGTAAATTTCCCTCTGATTGCAGTCCACAATAAGTGCAATAAGACTTTTGAACCCAAAACACACCGAAAAACTGTAGTTTACCTACATTTTTGCAAACAATTATTTTGTTAAATCCATATATACATGTACTGCATGTGGTCCAACTGACACATAGTAATTAAAATCAGTTTATAATTTTAGGAGGTCATTAAATGAGATTTAATATATGAGCATCAACAAAAATGTTTTCATTGGCATTGTAATAAATCATTAATTAATGCTTTTTCTGAAATGCCCTATTTCAGCATGTTTCTCTTTCTCTTTTCTAAACACACACACACACACACACACACACACTCACACACACACACACACATACACACATACATTTTAAGAGCATCTCCAGGTTTAGTGTTTTACTGGTTTTTACTGTTAACCATAAACACCAACGTTGGTATTTGTAATCATTTAATTTTGTGTTTAAAAAGATTACTCTTTTTGTCGGTTAATATTGTCCCTTATTAGGTTCAGAACAGAACACAATGCTAAATAAAAATAAAATAAAACAATAAGATAGCTTTACACCACGAGAAAATTAAAGTTTTTGCAGTTTATTTTGCATTACTTGGGTCACATGACCTCTGCACACACACGCAGGAATGAAATAGTCCTGACTTACTGTCCATCCTGTTCTTCTTCAGGCTGCTCTGCTCCTCTCTGAAGCCCAAAATAGCCTCGATGCTGTGAACTCTGCTTTGGTGGCCTAAAACTCTCTCCTCCATCATCTCTGAGTCCAGAAACCGCATTGAAGTTTCAACACCCGGAAATAATAATAGGCTTAATAATAATAATAAATAAATAAAAATAATAATGAACGAAAAGCCTCTTTTTTTTGCCAAGCTACCAGAAAGAAAAGTCTGAGTGAATTTGTGCTGAAGGTCTCAGGGCAGTGGTGTGAGTCCGTGTTTTGATCTGCTGCAGTAACACCAGTGTGTCAGGTGTCTCCCCTCTCTCACTTCTCTCCTGGGTTTTTATAGCAGACCTCCTCAGCAGGATCTCTCTCTCTCTCTCTCTCTTCATCTCTCTCTCTCTCTCTCTCTCTCTTCATCTCTCTCTCTCTCTCTCTCTCTCTATCACCGCGGGACACGTCAGAGGGTGGAACAGGGGCTTCTGGTTTTGCTCCTCTCCTTACAAGAAACCCAATCAAATCACTTGTTTATCCCGCTGAATTCTTTTAGTGTCTGTGCGACTCTCCCGAAATTTAAAAAATACATTTCTTAATTTTTTTATTATTTTCACAAATATTTAATTTGAATTAATAATATTAATTTCTATAGATTCTTAAGTAAAACTATAATTCCTATTATTATTATTATTATTATTATTATTATTATTATTAGTATTAGTATTATTATTATTAGCTACATATCCACTGTCTTTCAGCACAATAAATAATTTAAATAAATAAATGTTAAATAGGTTGTAGAGGGAGGAATCTTAGTCTTGGCCTGTTGAGCAGGTGTGTATATGACTTTCCCCCCTCTGATATCTCGCTTATTAAGGACTATAGAATCCGAATATTTATCATAAGTATAATGACATTCTGCGTGTGTGTGTGTGTGTGTGTGTGTGTGTGTGTGTGTGTATCAGTATTTATTTAAATGAAGAAAATGTAAAGAATTTTTTAAAACATAAATTAATGAAGTTAATTGGGATCGTTTTAATTTAAATGTTAATTTTAAAAGGATTCTTGTGTTTAATGAAACAGCTACTGCAGCTAAAACTACTTAAAACATTTCAGGCATTTATACAAAGAAATAAATCAGGTCACTCATATAGTAAACCTTACCGTAATTTAACATGAAATATTTCATGACTTCTAGACTAATTAACATTCTTAGTGTCTCCGATATTTATTAACAAATTATCTACATGAAATTTCAATTAAAGAAAAAAAGTTAGCTTATTATTTTTTTTAAACAACAACCGAAAAAGCGTTATTTGTTTCATCTATGAAATCAACTGCGACAATCCTAAATTACTTTACATCATCATTAAAATATTACTTCAGTCATTAGCAAATTTAAACATTTATTAACGCATTTGACGGTTTTTGTTCTTCTTGTTGTGGTTTCCAGTTATAGTTATCCTTCGATGATTTTCCTACACATGAACAGTCTGTTTAATGCGCGCAATTTTAAGCAATAAAACACATCTTATTGTGATATTTAAAATCTGGTTATGTTATAAAAGTTCCAAAGTGTATAAAATTATGTCTTTTAGGAGCTCATAATACACTACATTTTTGGACACACGTTAGACTTGCTGTATAAGAGGGGAAAAACAGCGGCAAAGCTTAGACAAAGTGCAGCTTTGCTGTGTGTGTGTGTGTGTGTGTGTGTGGTATAAGAGGTATAAGAGAACAATCCAAAGTGCTTAATGAAGGCGTTAATTAGGACGTTGAAAGCCACTAATCCCTGCTCCGTGCTCCTGAGAGCGGGTTTAGTTACACTTCTGTAACCTGCGATTCAGGTGCACTTTATTGGAAGAATTGAAACTTCCTCCATCTCGAGCGGAATCGCGGGATTCAGGCGGAACAAAAGCGCAGAGCCGCAGCGCGCGCAGGGAGAAAGCGGATTAACGCTCTCATCAGGACAAAACCGCTTCATTCGAACTGTTTGGATTTCCTTCTTCCAGCTCAGAATGGTCCATCAGACTCCTTCAGTTTCTCTGAGTTTCTTCTCAGCAGTGAAAGCGAAAAACACACAATGATGGAGGAAAAAATTGCTGATTTGATACAGTGGCGGTTTTGCGCACGTGGAGTTTGTGCGACACTGATCCTCCACACACTCCCAGTGCTTCCTGTAGGACAACCTCTGCTTCCCCAGTTTAATAAAATCTCTGAGTTTATTTAAAAGTTATGAGGTTATAGTTAACGAGTTTAACTAAAGCTATAAATTTCCCCCCAGAATTTCAAACGAATTGTCCATTGGGGAATTCATGCCACACATTTTAAAAGAGTGCAAGCCAAGGAGAAATATATGTGTATAAACTAACGGCCGAAACACAGCATTGATGCTAATTTTATTTTTTGTTATGCATATAATAGAAAAAAATGTGTATTGTACTTCTGAAGTTTATGCAACATGGAAATAACCAATCCTGCTTCAAAGAAAATTTTAATTAAAGTTTATACATTTAAGTTGTAGCAAAATTTTAAAATGAGATGATTTTATATGAGCCCCAAAAGTGGCCATATTCAGTGTTATACTGTCTCGATTCAAACAATAATCATTTCAAATGCAAATTATTCATATTTCTTTGGGTATTGACGCAAAATTTGGTGTAAGCTTGTAGAAGCATTTGGCCTGTAAAAATTGTTGCTTAAATAAAAAAGAGACGGATTTTGGTAAAAGCAAAAAAAATCTGTACTGTCCGTAACCATGTCAAATTTTTGCAATTTCTTAACAATTTCGCATTTTAGAATAATACACTTTATGTCTTTTCATGTGAAATATAAATTGGCCAAATTTCATCTGAATGACAATTAAGATCATTAAAAGATTAAAATTTTAAAAAGTATGGACACTACATAAAAGGGCATAAAATTGTATTTAGCCAATGTGTTTATTTTTGATATCTGATAAAAATATAAATGTGCATGAATATTTGATCGGGAGATAAGAAGCATTAAGTATTATGAAAAATGATGTCATATGATCCTATCTGAAAATCCACTTATTTACCTACTGTAGTTTTTTTTTTTTTTTTTTTTTTTTTTAGCACCAATACCATATTGTGGCCATAAACTAAATTATAAAAAAGTGATTTTAAATCATTAAGTTCACTTAATGTCTGTTCTCTCTTTTCCCATGTTTGACAATCATCTTTCATTTCATTCAGTTTAATTAAATTCAGTTTTATTTGTATACTGAAAAAAAGTATAGACTTTTGACAAATCAGGGAATCAATATAATAATAATAATAATAATAATAATAATAATAATTGTTAGAATACAGAATTACAAATTCCCTTCAACTTTTTGCGATAGTTTTAAAATACCGTAAGCTTCATTAACGGAATTAGGCCCAAAAACCAAGCTCTGATCTTTATGCTCCCTAGTAAACTGATGCCTCTTTTTTTGAGTCTCACTAACAAGTGGTTTTCTTATGGACACACAGCTGTTTAGTCCCAATCCTCCTTTAGCTGTTTAGTTCTTATCACACTGTGTGTGTGCGTGTGTGTGTGTGTGTGTGCGTGCATGTGTGTGTGTGTGTGCGTGTGGAAACGCATGTTTACTATGAAACATAGCTCAGGTTTGTACCATTAAAATTTTTCCCATGCAACTTGATCAAGTGTTTAAGTAATCTCCCATCACGCTCATTCAGGATGTTTTCATCATCCTCGAAACGATTCTTCCAAGGTTTTAATAATGTGTTGGACATTTCTTAAAACAGGTACATGCAGGCAGATTTTTCAACACTTTGGAAATGTGGCTTTTTCGGCCAGACAACGTAGAACAATAACTTCCAGTTTAAATAGCATGTACTTACATAAAAAATAAAATCAAAAACAAAGCAGCATAGTTGATTATTATCAATAAAGAAGATGTTATGTCACAGTATAAGTGATCATACTTAAACATAAACACATATGGAGGCAGTTATACTACACATAATCATACACACCCATGGTTAAAATACTGAATATGAATCTCTCCCTCTCTCTCTCTCTCTCTCTCTCTCTTTCTCAGTGTGTCGTGTCTCATCAGGATCGTTACATGACACAACACTTCTCCTCGGCCTTGCTCTTCATCTCGTTATACGTGGCCGAAGCTTTCTCCTTGATCTGATCCATGTCCATGTTCTGCAGGTTCTGTATCTGACCCATGATGGAGTCCTTCTCCTCCTCCTCTGTTGCGTCCTCGTCAACCATCTTCAGCAGCTCCTCGGGGACATCAACGTCGTCTCCAGCCATCTGGAGCATATTCTCGTCCTGCTCACTCTGACAACACATAGGAGGTAAAGGGTCATTTACAAAAAGATGAGATAAAATAAGATAAGATTTAAAAGCTTTAAATGATGATCTGCTTGAGCAGAATCTATAAAAGAAGACATGAGAAAGCTGGACGCTGCTGCATCACTCTTAAGTAGAGATGAACGGGAGCTAATGCTGTATTTGACTAAAAGGGGAAAAAAAGCAGAAACACCCTTAAATTGGAATTTCCAACCTGGATCTCAGGATGATCTTCAAGTTTAGCTAGTGGCGTCGAATGAACATGGCTGCTCACAGAACGACACATAATTAGCACAGTTAGCTGGCTAGCTTGTTGCTAATAACTGTTGATGACTTTGTAGCTTGATGTCATAGAGGAGAAGAACATGACAGGTAGCTGAACAGCATTGTGGGTAATGTAGAGAAACAATGACCAAAGTCAGCACAGACCAACATGTCGAATAAACTCCCCGCATCGATACACACCTCCAACCTGAACACAATCTAATGAGTATAAAGTTAGATCCATTTATGTTTACGATATTTTCACTTATAATGTATTAAAGTTGTGATATAAATGTGCTACAGAAAATAATTGTAATTATTATTAAATAGGAAATTCCTCAACATGCTGTACAAAGTAATTGAAACTTTAGCTTTTTTTTAGTTTTGTACAATAGATGATGTAATTCTGATCACATGAGTGTGTTAGATCTCTAAATCAGATCCCTGTATATACTTTACATTTACTAAATAACAAGGCTAAAGCTTTACAAAAGTGAATTGTGTATTTTTTTTTTTTACGTTTGCCATCTCTAGTGTAATTCTTCTCCACACTGACCTCAGTAAAGGATTAAAGCTTTAAATAAACACTAAATCTGAGCACAGGAAGCCGCAAACAGGCCACAACATACACCTTGGACTTACTGAACATGAATCATGTGATAATGTGATGATTGTTATAAGTGGCGTTCAAGTACCCTTACCACACTAGTGCTTGGATACCAATTGAAACGTGGTATCTGTAATGCTGAAACACCAGCCTCCCAGGAACTCCTTTAATCGCCCAAACATGTGGCAATAACTCCCAGCTGAGATCCTGTAATGTGTAAGTGGTGTTGGTGAATGAGTGTGTGTACAGTTCACACACACAGATGCGTCTTTTTTGCATCGATTTTCATGGATCCACTCGCTGTTCACTGCAGTGAGCTCCGAGCCACCTCGGCCCGAGATCGTCATTTATGGACGCACATCCTTCTTTAAGACTTTTGCACCATTCGAACGTTTTACTGCGGCTCATCAAAAACTAGGCAGGAGATCATTTAAAAGCAAACAAAGGAAAAGTTCATGAAGGTGCCTACCTTTGGCAGTCTGTATTTCTCACGAAGACAAACCCTGAGCGTCGCCCTCTCTGCCTTCCTGTGCAGAAAATCTGCATCTCTTTGCATCCTGAAGGTCACAACAAGGTCAGGTTAGGTCTGCAATCAGTATTAAGAGTGATTTACTGTCCAGTGTGTGATGACTCATCTTATAATGTCATCTACGTTTAGTACAAGATAAATGATTGCTGTGTGCCAGATTATATAATAAATTCTTTCTCTTGCATTATTCATACGGTGCGAGAGACTTTTTAAACAACATTGGGGAGGAGAAACATTAAGGAAACATCGATGGAAGGAGTCTCCAGTGTCAGAATTACCGCTACACTGTAACCTGAAGTCGTCCAACACCTTGAGTTGAGGTGGAGAAGTTCATGCTTCTTTGCACTTTTTGTAGTTGTTTGATGTAAATGAGAACACAAACACGTTTCAGTGATATTCCAAAACATTAATTGTAGCTAAAAATGGATAAAAAGTATCATTTTAAAAATAAACATTAAAATAAATAAACATTGTAATTGTTAGTAAATTGCTGTTATACTTTATAATGTTAATGTACAACTTTGTGATTGTAACAGTGACTTCTCTTCATCACATTATTTTCCTGTAACAACACCATACAGAGTGTTTTATTCTCTTCTATTCTCTTACTAAATGTCTGAGCGGATGTAACATGATGGCTGACTGATGGGCTCGGCTCAGGAGAGGATTAGAGAGGACAGGATTATGTCACAGTGATTTATCGTATAATCAAACCTAGAACAAAACCGGAAAAGGCTCAGGTTTTTGCATCAAATGTTTTTGCATTTCAGTTTATTCTATAATGCAGTAAAACATGGGAGATGAGATTAAAAAGGGTTCATATGACTTTCTTTTTTTATTACCTAAAAGCCAGAACTGTAGGACAAATATCACATCATCACATTTGGAGTTACAACTACAATCATTTTTTAATTTATTGATATTTAGGAAACCCGTCGTGTGTTGAGACTTACTTCTCCTCCACCACTTGTTTCTGGTACTCCTCATATTCCTCCCTGGTCATCCCAGCCGCCGCTGCCGGGTCCTTGGGAGCGTCTGCCTCGGATTTGTCCTCTCCTCCTCCGAGTCCCATCCCTTTTAGCGGGTTCCCCACCATGCTCTTAATAAGAAACGCCATCTTCCCCCCTGTCTGAGACTGTTAGCTCCTTGTTTTATTGGTGTAAGGTTTTCAATCCAGCAGAGTTTGGAGCTTTGTTTAACCCACCAGCTTCTGCCAAAGACACACAGAGAGAGAGAGAGAGAGAGAGAGAGAGAGAGAGAGAGAGAGAGAGAGAAAGAGAGAGAGAGAGAGCCTGTAATCTGGATTAAACTTTAGCAGATGGTCATGAGTTTTTCTCTTCAACAGCAGTAAAGCACAGAGACATGTCTGACCACAGCCATTAACCCCAAAACTAACAAAATCAAAGACGATGACAGCGTTTGGACTTTTTTCTGGAGCTTTTCTCTCTGTTCATCACTGTGTGTCTCAAAAACAAGACTGCCTGCTCAGATTACATAAAGAAGACAACACATGATGTAGCTCAGCTCTGGAGGTCAAAGATCTTTTAAATACTAAAACATGTCACAGGATTCAGGATAATGCACACGGAACAGGAATCTGCATCATTTTTAATTAAATCATCAAAATCAAATCCAAATGAAGTGTTAAAGAATCATACCTGAAAGAGCAATATACTATCTATCTATCTATCTAAGTATTAAAGATGATTTTATTGTATTTTCAGTGCAGGTGCGTGAAAGAGTTTAACTGTGAACTGTTTTTTTTTAAAACTATGAAATTTAAAGCTTAGTATCGAAACAGGTACCGATTGTACTGATACCGACTGACATTCAAGTATCCTTATAAAATATAAATCCAGAAGCGGTTTGCTTGCCATGTTCTCTAAAACATCCCGCTTATAGGAATTTTATGGACCAGCATCCTTTAACTTCCTGCATCATGGAGCTATGATTCAGAGGGGTCACTGAACTGAACTGAGATTTAGGAGTGAAATGAGTGACATTTTGTGTGCTTGCGTTTACCAAATTTACCAAAACTTAGGTCTGAAACACTGCTTTACATTCTGTCCATTGCATGTGTTTTATTTAGCTCATGAAACAAATATACAGTATATTACAGTTTTATCAGGATGGCTTAGTACAGTGGGACGTACCACTGAGAACCCATGGACAGGGGAGTTAAACTCAGAAAAGGAAAATGACATAAGAGACGTGACCCGGAAACAACATGACAGATGTGCCTGCTTTCACTGGATCATCTGATGAAAGAGAGAGTGAGAGAGTAAACAAGAGGTAGTGGAGGAATTAGATAGATAGATAATGTGTGTGTGTGAGAGAGAAAGAGAGAGAGAGAGAGAGAGAGAGAGATACCAAAATAGTGATACCACTTAAAAGAGAAAACACACAAGCAAGTGTTCATGAATTTTATTTATTTATTTTTTGCTTTTTTGGGGTCAGTTTCTTTTATCACTATTTTATATATTTAATATTAACCAGGATACATTTTTTTCAAAATTGTCACATTAAAGAGCAGAAGAGTAGAGATCTTATCATTAATACATTTCATCTATTTATTGTAAATTTAGATGGTCTTTGTTTTGAATATTATAGTTATATTTTATATAAACTGATTTTGTTGGACAAACGTAAAATCTTTACAAGAAAGAATGCATTAGCATAATTAATAACAATGATGTATACTTTTTTCCATTTTAAAATAAATCTGACCAATAGCAGTTTTCCCTCCAGTTGTGTTGTGGTTACTGCTAAACCCTGATTAGATGCGCCAAAAGAAATTAAAGCTAATTTATAGCTAGCATTACCATAAGTACAAATTTTTTTGGTTTGGTTTAAATTTAATTTTGTTTGTAATCTGATCATCGTCTACATCGCAAATACAGATAAGTACACACTGCCTGGCCAGAAGAAAAGTCACACACACTAATGTTTATTTCATGTACTTTTGATTGTGGTGCACACACTGGTGTTCTGTTCGTGTGCGAAAATAATTCCTCATGCTCTTCAATACTGTGAAAATAGTGTGTGTGGCATTATAAAAGAAAAACTCCATAGATGTGATAAATCATTTCTATTCCACATAACGTTACTGAGTCTAGACCTGAGTAAGTGATCAACCCCAGATCATAACACTGTCTCCAGAGGCTTGTACAGTGGACACTATACATGATGGGAGCATCGCTTCATGTCCTTCCCTTCTCACCCTGACACACCCATCACTCTGGAATAGGGTCAGTCTGGACCCGTCAGGTCTTTCCATCACTCTAAAGTCCAGTCTTTATGCTCCCTAGCAAACTTAAAAACTTTTTTTCTTATAGACAGACAGCTGTTTAATCCCAATCCTGAGAGTTCTCATCACACTGTGTATGGAAATGCTCTTACTTTCACTATTAAACTTTCTACTGTTTTCTTTAACTGTTTCTACTGCTGATGTTTTACCATGCAACTTCAAGCGTTTTCTGTGATCTCTCATCACACTAATTCAGGATTAATTAATTTTTCTGACCACATTTGTACTGTGAAGTTGAGGGTTCAGAACTGGCCTTCCAGGGTTTAATAATGCATTGGACAGTTCCTAACCCAATCTCCTTTATTGTTTTCTTTGGTTAACACAGGCCTATAATTTGACCTTACTGAAACAGTGATTTCCACCTCTTTTTCCACCCAATTTATCCATCCTAATACAGCTTAATTCCAAACAATAATTTTCTTTACTAACTAATGCTATAAAATGCGTCAAGTATAACAAAATGTCACATATTTAGTGACCAATGTAGACTGAAATAACTGATATCGAGCATAAAGGCAGGAACTGCTACAAACCAATCTCCTTTGAACAAATAAACGTAGTGTTACTGTGTTTGTTGAAGTTCCTGCGGTGAGGATTTCCACCTTTTGCTGTTTTTAATCGTTAAGCGAATCCCATACACAGCTAATGAGCACTGTGAGAAGAGGAGCATCAATGAGGCAGCGAAAGTGTCTCTTAATCCTTAACCTCACACAATGTGCTGGAGTGAACGAAGCAAAACGGGGGGGTTTGAGCATGATCAGCGTTTACACAGCACTCTCACCAGGAGACTCTTTCTCATTCATGACCGGGAGAAGCAACATGCGATTCTCACAAATACTTTTACAACTCGGGTCTATTTACACCAGAATGTACTGTAGATTTTAGTGCATAGTGTCACCTTGTCATATAAATCAGCTAGCAGTTGTTTGTGCAGTAACATATCTGGGCTTAAGATTAAATGATACAGCCTTAAAAACTCTTAACCAAAAGTCGCATTTCAGCAAATTAAATATGTAAGATGAATTAGAGCCAAAACTCTCAAAAAATATTTGAGTGTTTGAAAAACACTTCTAATTGAAAAACATCTGCTATAAATTTAGTCATGAAGTTAGTTACTGACACTACCCAAAAAGTTGATTTTTTCTATAAAAATTTGCCGCAAAGTTTTTTGTTTCTCCTAAAGCAATTTGCTAGTTATTATAATGTTATTCATTAAAGTATGACATCATTTTAATCCCCTTTAAAGTTCCTGCAGGTTACAGCAGCTAGAAACTGCTCCCATGCTTCTCTTTTCCTTTAAAACATTCTGCTGTTGTAGAAACCTAACAAACACCCCCTTCTCTGATCAATCAGAATCCAGGATTTGGCAATGACAAATTAAAACCCCAATAAATTTGTAAATCTTTTTAATAAAACAAATTATAAATGTAAAATGTAAGAAATAAACCTTTCTGTGTAGATTCTGAGGTCACAAAGTTCAGTAATAAATAATGAGACAGCTCTTGTGGGTTTGTGTTCTGTTTATGTAAATTGTTTTTCTTAAAAAAAAAAAGAAGAAAAAAAAAAGATTTTTTTGGCAGTTTGGCTACAAGGCTTCAGGAATAGACAGCATTTTCCCCTCCAAACAACTTCTGATATAAAAAGATCATGTTTCTGCAGTAGGGTGACATCTCAAAGGGACAGTGGTTAATTTCCTGAAGCAATACAGACTGAAGGATAAATTCATAACGCTAATCAATTATATTAATACATGAAATTTAAGGGACTTTCAACCAAAAGAGAAACACTTACTCATTTACACCCTGTACAATTCAGATCAAATTAAAAAATACTTCAGGATTTCAAGTAGAATAACTTATAACAATGTTGTTTTTTCAACAAAACTAGATGAGTGCTCTGCGTTCACTGAAAAATTCATCAAAAGAATTTCTTCGCCGCTGCTTCCTGTTGGCTTCTGAAAGAGAGAGTTTTTAAGCATATTACATTAGTTTAATATATTGTATTACAATTCTCTCAAACAGAAGAATTAATTTCTTATATTTATTAAATGTAACATTAAAATGACTTAGTCTAGACAAAAAAATAAGTAAAATGAGTGAGTAAATGTGTCCAATTTTTTAAGAAAAACTAATTTTGTCGTCCTGCATCCATTTCTCTGACAGTGCTGGTCCCAAACAAAACTCACTTGTACATTACGTATCCGAAAAACAGCAGCGTCTGGACGACGATGAAAATCACAAAGTGGACTGTGGAGAGACAGGGTGGAGGAGGAGGATGCTCCGGACACTTCTGCTTCTCCGCTGGAGCCTGAGGAGGAAACGGATCAAACGTGATCAAAATGAACCACAGCAAAATGATTACTCACAGTGACATATCATATCATATCATATACTGAGTCTTTCACACACAGACAAATATATCACTCAGACATATGACTATCATCATCATTTAGGTCACTGTATTAAATGGGTTATTTAAAAAATAAATTACAATAATAAATAATTATATATAAATGATAAAAAAATAGTACTAGAAAAAAGCTTGGTCTTATTATGTGTTAATATGTTCTTTGGAAAAGTATTAAAAGCATCAGAGATTAAGTTTGCATATGTTTAATAGAATTTGGGTTTTCCATCGCTACATTAAAATAATAAAAAAATTCTAATTCTAGGTATATATATAAAAAAAAGGCCTTTTCTATCTACACTGCAAAGTGTTAAATAGAGCTGTAAATCCTAGATAGACTGTCGATTTAATTTCATTAGGATTTTTGATTTAAGATTTGTCTTGAGATTTTTTCGATTTGATTCGATTTAACACCTTTAATGTTTACTGTGAAAATTGTCTCAAGCAGTCTTACATATTAAAATGATTAAAAACTACTATAACTAATTAGAAAGTCATGTCACGTCTTGTACAAAGCAAATATTGTGCCCCACACTCCAGCCCAGGAGGTAGCAGTAACATACTAAATCACCCACAACTCAAAAGGTGAAGACGTGATAGTCTCCCAAAATACGAGTATTTGCAGACGATGGAAGCGGTTTATATGTTCTACTAAAGCTGTGCCTTTTAAGGAATTTGTCAATAGACCTTTGCAATTTTATCTTAGCAATTTAAAAAGTTTAAATCGATTCAGAATTGAAAACCGATTCATTGATTTGAGAAACTTAATCAAATCAACAAAAAAAATATTAAAATTGATTGAAATCTCAAATCACGCAGCTCAAGTGTTAAAAGAACTTTGTGTCACTTTTAGAAAATAAATACAACAAAACAATAATGTTTATATTCTTGTATACAACAGTATACATATAATTATTATTAATGACCAAGCAATGCTTGTGTAGTTAAGTTTATGCATTATTTTTCGTTTTAGATTTAATTTTTATTTAAAACCAAGTCCCAGGTCCAAAGATACTTTCATTAAAGTCTTTTAATATAAAATAAATAAAATAAAAAATTATTTTCCATTAATTAATCTACATTAATATGTTTTTATGTGGTTATGAGCTCACCGTGTTTCTCTGGATGATGTGCTCGACGTTTCGCTTGACGACATGCAGATGCTCTTTGATGTCATTAAAGTGTTGGATTGCCTCGTACGTGCCCAAACCACCGGCGTTTCCCTGCTGTGCCACACCCATCTGCTGCACCGCCACGGAAAAGCTGTTCCTATTAAACACACACACAACAAAATGTTACCAAAGTTTAGATTTTCACTAAAAAGTGTAGAAATTATACAAAAACACAGACATTCGCATTCTCAGTGATTACAGTGTCTCAGAATAAATATAAAAATCATCGAAATAACTGGTATATATCATTAGGGTGCTAAATTACTCTATCATTTAACGTTTATATTTATTTCAGGATTTTAATCCGAGCATTTCCTTTTCTGGAAAAAACAATGCTTTATAAAGTTGATAAATCAGAGTAAAAAGGGTCTGCAGCGCCACTGACCGTCTAGTGGCCAGTAACTGTCACTGCACCCAAACACTCAACCCTTTTTTATGGACATCTTCAAACATAAATAAAAATAAATATTACGCCATGTCTTCCCTGATGTAATCCTCTAATCCTCCACCCCAATCAATCTTTTATTCTAAAAACTAACATTAAATGACAGCTAAATTAATCCCCCCACAATCCATGTTCTCCTTCTTAAACATATTGCACAAAATTACAACAAAAGGAATTAGACAAAGGGATGTCATGCTTTCATTTAGCATTGTTCAGTAAACAAAAAAATAATAATTTGATTTAGAACAGAATCAGAGACAGGTTGTGTATTTATGTAAGGAGCAAAAACCACTGACCATGTATTTAAGCAACAAAGAAAAATATTCATAAATTGTTATATCTGGCTGGTTAAAAAATATAAATAAAAAATAAAATAAAAAATGTATAATGAATAAATAAAAAGAATAAATAAAAGAGAGACTTCCTGAACGTGACATTTCAAATGGTCAGAAGCTATTGAGTAATTTTTACCACACACACACGAACACAGAAATCATAAGAACATTTATGTAACATGTTTGGAAGGAGTCTCCAGTGTCAGTAAATAAATAAATAAAACTAAATAAAAAATCAAAAAAAAGAGGAATTTGTTTTGCAAACGTTTCTCTGAGCATTACATCCCAGAACTTCCCGAGACACACAGTTAACTCTTCACCTAATCTACATTTGTTCTAAATGACCTACATGCACGGCAAAAGCCTTCGTATCAGCTGTACACTCAAATCAATAGATTAATTCAGCGTTAGAGGCTTATCTTTAAAGATTATTTTGCTAATCTAGACAAGATCAGAGAAAAAAAAAATCTGCAACGTAATTCAAACAATATGAAGCGGATTAACCCAAAAGAGCAAACCTCCACACTGAGGACTAACGACAGATGTAATTTAGGTTTCTTTAAGTCGGTATTAAATCAAAATTGAGGTGAATATAAGTATGTTACAGTAGGTGGTGGTCGTTATAAATTTTCCTGTTCTGCACACTGACTGTGTAGTTTGTCAGTCAGAACGCGAGTACAATGTAAGTAAATGACGCCAAATTCCACACAACCCTCATTCTGTGCAAAAATTCATTCCATTCAAATTGAGCTGAGACTTGTATGAAACTTCTGCAGTCCCACTGAGCTACACCGAGTGAGTATTTTTTAAAGTTACGCTGTATTTAGGACAGATTAAACTCTTCTTTTACAGGATTCAGCTGTATGATAAATTCCTCTCAGCCTTATGGCTCAGTTCCAGTTAAAAAGAGTTTAACTTCCAACTGGTTGCAGTTAGAGAAAGCGGAAAACATCGGACCACATGGTGTAGGATTCGTCCAAGGCACCGTTCGAGCATTTTGGATAATCTGCAACAAGTGCAAAAAGGCACGAATTAACTACAAATCACCACAACCCACCTACGAATAACTTTACGAATAACAAATTTCTATAATGTTTATTTCATGCCTTCTGAAAGCTGCTGAACTTGGACAAAGGTCCTGTTAATCCCCTTCGATCTCGAGATCGCACCGGTTGCAGATTTGTTGGAAACACCACTCAGAAGCATACAAAGCAACATGGGATTTAAACTCACAGCATGTCAGTTACATCCATCTCACTGTGCATCTAAGCAGCTAAGGGCTTACTCAGGGGCTGAACACTGACAAGGTTTGAACCTTTGACCTCGTGACTGATAGTACTATGTTTTAACCACTGAGAAAAGTCTGATGCTCTACGGCCTGAGCTATACAGGCTCAGAAGTGCTGAAACATTGGATTGAGGGATCAGTCGTGTTAGTTTGGCAGTGCTGGGATTTTAACTTACAACCTTCTGACCAGCCTTAAACCACAGCCAAGCCGTCATATCAGCCTTGGAAAGTAATGACTCCTCCTCCACCTCTTCTTCTTCATGAGAGAAACTCAGCAGGTCAGAGCAACCAAAAGTGAGTGTGAGGGGAGACAAGCTCTGATACTGCAGCCTCCCAGCAGGGGGTCACTGGGGTTTGTTATTCAGGGCAGTTTGGGGGGGAGACGGTCGTGTGATTTTCATCAATGGCCACATACGGAGGATTTCGCCTGAGGAAGTGATTAATGCTGGATTACTCACTTGTGCTCAGACACCTCAGCTGTCGGGGTTAGTGCAGACCTACGGCAGCGACGTCGTCCCGGATTTCACTTAGGATTTTTTTCGGGAGATCTTCACATGGGTTACGTCCATTAGAAATTTATACATCACAAAGTATTTATACCTCACTGCTCTGACAATGAAGCCTCCTTCTCTAAACGTCTTCGCACAGAAAACGTCTCTGCACATGCTCACGTGCGATGTTATACTTAGTGTGTTCAGTGGCGTTTACGTCGTGTTCAATCCTGTGTTGAAATGACGCGTCATTAAGCTCACCTTAACTCGTTGAGATTGCGCAAGACTTCCTGCTGGTTCGTCATGATCGTGTCCAGTTCCTGACTCGGACCCTGAGCAAACATCTGCACGCAACACAAGACGGTTTAACACAATCTCATTCACTTTTGGGACGTTTGTATAGTGTGTGGCAGTAACACTTCTCATTGCACTCCTCTTATGTTTTACCCCCGTGGTCTTCAACTCCTGCCCTACCTGCCCTGACTGGGTCTGTCCCGAGCGTTTGGAGATCTCCTCTGTGATGACGGAGACATAGCGCCGCTGCTCGTCCAGGATCATGGCCAGCTGCCGGTTCAGCTGTTTGATCTCCATGTGGATTTGGTTCTGACCCTCGAACACCTGGCGGATTTCGCGGTCGCTTACGCTCTCGTATAGATCCTCCACTGAGGAAGAGAAAAAGTTACATCACTGGAACGTCACAGGCGGAATATCTAACAAGCCGTTTAACACCGGCAGCATCGCGAACACATCATGATATCAAACACACAATATTTTAAATATTATAACACCCTCAGAAGAACTTTATCCTGATTACACTATAAATCTTTAGGTATTTATTTTTGTAGTGGTGTGTCATTGTCTTAATCTATTAATAAACGTAAAAGATTAAAAAAAAAAAAAAACTGCCACACCATAAACTGCGGTTATATTTTGTTTTTAAGGTTTAGAAAAGTTTATTCCTCTATAAAAATTTATGACCTGGTATCTTGAAATTAATAATACAGGAAAAAAAATACTGCTAATTATTGCACATTTTATTTCTTATTCAACTAGCTATATTTACATGGGAAAAAACATTTTGCGAATTTTAAACAATTTTCAGAAAGGTTAGCTAAAGAAAATGAATGAATCTGTGTGTACATCGACTATAGTCATGGCAAACAAACGAAAACAAACCAGCAGCAGCATAATGGTAAGAATTATTGTGATTGTGGCCTCCAGATAAAGTCACGTTTGTTGGTTAATTAACCAAAAAGGAGACGAAACAAGTGACTGACAAAAAGTAGCTCCCCTGTGGCACTGTTTTAGAATTTATATCTATAGAGATACAGCGCTGAGACCTGAATCACATCTCTCATGTTATCATTTTAAATTAAAATTGAATTTATAAAAGAAAAAAAAATTGATACACAAAAATATTATAATATAATAAAACTGTAAAGTAGGCGTGTCTGTACATTAATGATATTTGCAAAATAATAATTGTGGAGACGCAAGATGAGTAATAGAGCACATCTAGTTGTTGGTCTTTCGGCTGCTCCCAGGTAGTTGGTTTTTGGAATTTTTGTTTTTCTGTTTGTTTGTTCTTGCATCACATAAAAACTACTGAATGAATTTTAATGGGGTTTTCACAGGTGTATTTGGCCGAGCTTGAGGTAACATATAGGCTTTGTTTAATCACAATCGGCCCACCCAAAAAAAAAAAAAAAAGATATGCTACTTAAACGCCCTTATCATAAAAAAATCATTACTTCATCTCAAAATTTCAACAGTACATTTTTTAAACACTTGCTTGAGTGTGCAATTAAAATCTACTTAATAAACGCAATCTCACACCTTCATTCCGCGCACTTCTTGTTTGTCCATTGCAAAATTTAACAGATGGACTGTAAATTTTTTAAAACATGCTCATGAATGTGCAATTAAATTCCACATGAGCAAAGTTGTGGGCACATCTAGTGATTAAAATAAGTTTCCATAATTCTTTCATGCATCTTGCTGAAATTAGTCAAGTCCTCAAGTGAGTTTCATAGCTCACATTTTTTAAAACAAATAATTGATAAAAAAATTTTTTAAACCAACTGAAAGTAAAACACAGCTTTAAGTATCTCAAAATGATCTGGAGCTTTAAAATCGAGTCACAATGTAAAATTTCCTATTTTGCTTTCTCTTGCTCTCAGTGCCATGAAGAAATGACTATAACATTATTCTCTAGTGTTAATGACGCATGATTATAGTCTTACTTTTCATTTTGTTTAATGGGTTTTCCCAAAATCGCTTTGTCCTGGTCATTGTCTACATTTATGCATCTTGTCCTCACTGTAAAGTCTTTTGTTAAGACTGAGATTTAATCAGAAGTACAGCAGATGAGTGTTTAGGGTTAACTCTGATTTGTCATTAATTAAAGACCAGCACTTCTTAAAGAGGTATTAAAAAAGGGAATACAAAACAAATGCATCGTGTGTGTGTGTGTGCTGACCTGCACTTTAAGAGCAGTGTGCCACCATTGAAGCCTACTTTCCTAATTTTTCTCTAATTTGTCCATCACGTCCTCACTGTTGTTAAAGCAGGACTTCATGTTGGACCTGTAGTGTGTGTGTGTGTGTGTGTGTGTGTGTGTATCTCTCACAGGGCTGCCCATGGACGTCAGGGTGCTCCTTCTGAAAGTCTTCTTTCTTTTTGTCCAGCTCTTCTTGGAAATTCTGAAATTCCTCCTGGTACTTGTCCTGCTCCTCTTTGGGAATCTCTTGTTCAGGTGGAGGCTTCACATGAAAAAAGGAAAGAAAGAAACAAAACACACATTCAGAGCTCACGGGAGGCCTAGCGCAACACACACACACACACACATATATATATGAACATATGCATACACACATACACACACACTCCTACTCCAATTACTGTCCACAAAAGAATGGAGTAATTGGTGAACACTTATGCAATAAGGACCGAGGGTTTTTTCTTAACGTTGTTTAAGTGAGTCCGGAGTGGTGTGTGTGTGTGTGTGTATGTGTGTGGTGTGTGTGGTGGCAAGAGAAAGAAACTAAACGCGTACCAGGCTCTGTCCAGGCTCGGTTAATCTGAACAGCAGGAACGACAGCACATCATGATCATCTGGAACAAATCAACAAACAAAAACATCCAAAAATAAAACAACGGCAACAAGCTGCAGCGTGACGAGGGAAGAAAAAGTCACAAAAAGAATCTGCATTTATAAATACAAATATTTTAAACAATTATATATACTTAATTAATTTTATAATATAAAGAATTTGATTTAAATCATAACCATTTTAAAAAAGAAACAAAAGAAAAAAAAATGCTTTAGATTATATAAGATTGCTATAAGATACAAGTTTGCTTTAGATATATGGACAAAAAGTATACTTACAAGATAAAATACAAAGAAATTAAGGGTAAAATAAGAATATATAAAATGCAAGAAATTTTTTTCTTTTTTTTTTTTTTTTTAAACACATTGCTTTTTACAGTGTAATGTTTTGATTATTTTAGTTCTCAGACCTGCGAGTCCTCCTGTAGCAGCGGAAATGCCAAAATATCCCGTGGATGGGATGACCATGTTCTCTACTTTGGCACAGAATTCATAATCGTCCTTCCCTGGGGTGAATCCATTATTAATCAAAACCTGGGAAGAAAAAAAAAAATGTTTGTCTTACTATAAACATTTACGGATAAATGTAACGAATAAATAAATATTCAATAAACAAGAACACATACAAAATAGGCCACACCCACAAAGGTAAGACATTCTGGACAGTATTATTGAAATGTGTCTTAAACCATTTAAAGTTCAATAAATTAAATATATCATTAAATTAATAAAATTGTAAATATAAAATATATTTGATGTGACTGCATTTAAAATAATTGCTTCAATTAATGACTAATTAGTGCAAGTAGAGGATTAAATCGAAAATCATTAAGCTAAGATAATTTATAAATGATGAACTCGTTACCGTTAACGTTTTCTTGTAGTAGGTGACTTTGGCTCGGACAGGATACGGTTTATTCCTGAAATCTCGGAGGCAGGTACCCAGGGCTTGGGTCGAACCATCGCTGTGCGCCAACAGAAGATTTATTGTTTGAATCCAAGACGGTAAGATACATCGAGTTCGTTATAACCGCATTCACACAGACTGTTAAATATTTAATTAGTGGACAAAAATAATCCACTTGACTTACTTCTGATGATCATAAACAAGTTGCCCGTTATTTCCCACAACGAGGATGGCTGGATTATTTTTCTAAAATGAAAAAAAAAAAAAGGAACATTTTGTGTTACGTTACAGAAAATTTAGGTAAAAATGGGGAAAACTCATTGGTTACAAAAAGGCGTTGGACTATTGATCAGAAAGTCCCAGATTCGAACTCCACCACCAAAGAAAGTTAAATATGTAATTGAAATTAATTCACAACAGAGCTACAGTTACATTTAATATTATGAAAAATCTTAACATTTTACTCTCAAACTCATGAGTCAAAAGTACTACTGAGTATACAGGATATGTTAAATTTCCTTAATTAAACCTATCAAAAGATTAAAATACTAAGTGGCGTTTGAACCGACCTTCCCATCGTTATCAAAGGAGTCGAAGAAAACTCCCACGCCGTTCCACTGATCAGCAGCTCCGTACACAGGACCCTCCAGACCCTGATTCTGTGTGTACCATATGGCCTACACACAAACACACAGCTTTAAAACACACACAAAAAGACTAAAATCCAACGATTCCTAAGTTCATTTAAAAAAAAAAAAAAAACTTACCAGTCCGTCAGCACCAGTTCTTCCTCTTCCTGATATACGGAACGCCACCTCGGCCTCCCAGTGCTCGAAGTTCACAGGGGATTTGGTCCAAACCGAGCCCCTCTGACTGCGCAGAGACGGCGTGATCCGGATCTGATCTGCACTTGGGATCGCGTCTAGGAAAAAGGACGACATCAGGCTGAAAGTTCAGGAAAATGATTGCAGCTGGGAATTTTGACTTCGGTAAATAAATTGGCTTAAATTCTTTTAATCATGTTCTTGGGACAAAATCATAATATGGTTCAATAATGCTTTGTGTCAGTAACTCCGTGCTCACGTGCATATTTTCTACACATGGATTTGGTTTATTTTTTCTCCATCTGTGTTGAAGGGGGAAAAAATGTCAAAATAATAATTCTTTTAATTCTCAACATTTTCTTTTATTTCTAAACAAATCAAGCGAGTCAGGTGACGAACAGTTATCACATGAGAGGACAGGATTTTTGAATTGTGCGCATTTATCCCTAATCAGCGATTATGTTGTTTGGTGTGTGTGTGCACCTTATCTTCAGGTTTTGCTGACGTGCTACGACACACACCAAATGAAGTCGTGAAGTGCGAGGCAAGTCAACGCGAGTTGAGACGAGACGAGTCAGCGATTCTGAGATTTGCACTCAGCTTTAGTGAGAACGTAGAACATGTTGCAACAACTACCCCTACCTCACAGGAACTCTCTGATTTTAACTCTTTTCCAATCACAGCTCATTAGCAACTACAAGGAAGGAAAAAAAAAAAACACCCTGAGGCCATGTTTCACTGTGTGTAGCTCAGATATTGACCCTGAGCCGCGCACCAGACCCTGATAAGTAAGGTGTGTGAGAATACGTGCAGTCTCGCTGACTCGACTCGCTTTACTACATTCTTTTAAAAAACGTTTAAGGTTAAGAAGCTGAAGTGTTAAAACTGAAAGCACTTTCTTGCACCATTACTTCCGGGTAAGGATGCACACGAAACCATCTGATGTGGAATTTTTTTAAATCTCAGGACGCAATCAGAAGCAGTTTGTGTGTCAGTTTTGCTGATTCGCTTTACTGAAAGTCGTCTGCACTTTTCCTGAAACTGTTTCTCTGGTGGATTTTACATTAAGGATTCTGATTGGTCAGAATGTTTAAAAACCAAATCACAGGTATTTACAGATGAATTTGTTTCGTTGCATTTTTTTTTTTTCACTAAAAAGCTCATCGGCTGGAAACATTTATGCGAATAAATGCGTGTTAAACATTTTACGGAAGGAGTCTCCAGTGCTTTGTAAGGGTATTTCATAAGGGTCACCTAATAAAATATCTTGAGCCAGCACTAACAGGAATGATTCTGGATCACATGCATTATACTGCTCGAATCTGCAAACGGTTATGAAAAGATTTACAGATTTGCAATCATGCAGTTTATTTACTTTAGTGTGCACTTTTTTTGTGATTTAAAGTTTCATTTAAAATCCTTTGTCACTTTTGTAATTGTGCAGTGAGTGTGATTGTGTGTGTGTGTGTGTGATTGCTCTTTTAAAACATGCCATCTGAATTTTTTAATTACATGCTATGTTTACACATTAAAAAAAATCATTAAGAGAATAAAGATAAATAAATATCTAGAGTTTGTATTTTAAAACTGAAACTGTTATAATTTTGCTATTTGAGTTTAGCCTGCTAAGTGCATTCACATTAAATGTATTTGTGAGTAAGATTACTTTTAAATACACAATTAAAGCACAAAGCAAAAAAAAAAAGGGAAGAAGAAAAAGAAGTCAGGGTGAACTTGACCCAAGTTTTGTTTAACCAACTTACTGCGCATGCGCAGTCTCAACACAGCGCAGCATCCTCTCTCAGCGCAATTCTCTAAAGTTGTCCATGTTATTATCAGTAGTATTATTTTAATCCTGTCTAGTGATATCGTTAAAGAGTCACACACGGTTAGGTGAGTGAACATCCATGCTGAACTTAACCCGAGCTGAGGGCTGAACTTACTGCCAGTGTGAACCCAGAACGGGATCATTCCGTCGCTCTGGGTCAGGTGAGGGCCTTTAAAGCTGTACTTGTACTCGAAGCGGCGGTGCGGCGGCTCGTCGCTCGCTGTTTGTCCCCGAGCCGAGCAGTGGAGCAGCGCGGAGACGAGCAGCAGACACCGCTGTACGTGCAGGAGCTTCGCCATGGACACCGCCATCTTTCCCGAGCTGTTTGGCTGCTGACGAACCGCCGGCGCGCGCAAAGGATGACGGGAAAACCCCGAAGGGCCAACAGGGCGCTCTCTGATTGGTCGGCGGCGAGCGCGCGCATTGAACCGCACGTTACTGTTACGTGTCCATAAGATCACACAGGCGCAGCATGACGTTATACACATACAGGGGTGTTTGTGTTTTTGTGTTCATGTGTGTGTGTTTTTTTTATTTTTATTTTTTACTATTTTAAACCATCCCATTAAATATAATCTGTATAAATAAAAGAAAAGTTTTGAGGACCCCCTCTTTCAGTGATATATTTACATTTCATGGTCTCAGGAACATTTACTTCTGTCAGTCAGAATCAGAATTGAATTAAACTTTTGCACTCCTGCAAAACTGTGTACCTGTGTAAGGGTCAACTTGGGCTGTAAATGAAATCAAAATGAGTAGAAGTGAAGTTATGGGGAGGTTTGGGCCAGGGTTTTATTATATGTGGTTATACGCGTCACTCAACAGAGACACTTAACGCAATAGTGTACGGTAAATACACGTGTGTATGTGAAAGACATACAGTACATTATTTTGTTGTTGTTAATCTTTCAGCTGCTCCCATCGAGGGGGAGCTGCAGCCGACCACTTTTAATTATTTCTACAAACTTTTTTCCCCATCAACAATGATTTCTAACACTGGTTTAATATAATATACCCTATTATATGACGGAAGTTTGCCAATTATTACTTCTTCTTATTTCTTGAATGACACACTCTTGACACACCGACCGATTGGCAATAACATTCAAATTACTGATGAATAAGATGAATATATTTGATCAATTTAATTTCTGTACATTTTAACCTGTGAAGAAAAAAAAGTAAAAAAAAGTGTCTATTAGCAAATTGGTTACCAAAAGTAAATAATATCACAAACGTGTGAGGACTTGATTTTAAAAGGAAATCGGTTACAGTTTGGTGTCAGACTCAGGTAGGGGGCGTGGCCTATATTTTACCACTTAATCCTGTATACAGGGTCGTGAGGGTCCTGAAACCTATCACAGGAGACATAGGGCACTAGCTGGGGTACACCCTGAATAATTGGTGCCAATCCATTGCAGGGCACACACACTCACACTACGGGCAATTTTGGGAACACCAATTAGCCTAATCTGAATGTCTTTGGAGTGTGGGAGGAAACCGGACTACCTGGAGGAAACCCACCAAGCACGGGGAGAACATGACAAACTCCATGCACACAGAGACGGGACTCGAACTAGGACCCTGGAGGTGCAAATTGACAGTGCTAACCACTAAACCACCGTGCCACCCACGACAGCTAATTAAAAAAAAAAAAAAAAAATTTGTAATCAGTTTGTAAAGATGGCACCACTGGGACCAAATTATTTGAGTTTAATGATTTTAAAGATGTTGAAAAAATATTTTAACTTGGTTACCTTAAAGCTACTAAAGAAGTAAATATATACAGTATATGATGAACGCATACGTGACTCTGGCAAACGAGCTGCTCTCTTCGAGGCTGCAGCTGAAGACACTAGCGATGCTAATGCTAGTGGTGTGAACGGGAAGACAGGAAGACAATGCCAGCACTGGAAACCCATTCATCATCTCCAAGCATGATGTGAGGAAAACCTTCAGGAGAGTGAGCACCAGGAAAGCAGCAGGACCAGACGGCATCTCAAGTCCTCAGAGCCTGCGCAGACAATCTAGCACCTGTGTGTTTACAGAGATATTCAACCTCTCCTTATTCCAGTCGGTGATTTCCACATGCTTTAAGGAGTCCATCATTGTTCCTGTCCCGAAGAAACCCCATCCTGCTTCCCCTTAATGACTATCACCCTGTAGTCGTCACCTTAGTAGTGATGAAGTGCTTTGAACGGCTGGTCAGAGACTTCATCATTTCTTCACTACCTAATACACAGGTCCCATTACAGTTAGCATACCGCCCGAACTGCTCTACAGATGATCTCTCATCTCCTCCATACATCTCTCACTCACCTGGCCATTTGGAAGGGGAATTATGTTTAAATATTCTTTGTCAACTACAGCTCAGTATTTAATACCGTAGTTCCCTCCACACTCCCCACCAAGGTGGAGCACCTGCAGTAAGGATGGGCGGATATGTCTCAGTCTCCCTCACTCTCAGCACTGTAGCCCCCCAGGGCTGTGTTCTGAGCCCCCTGCTGTACTCTTTGTACACATACATACTGTGTGGCGTCTACCAACTCCACCACCGTCATCAAGTTTGCTGACGACACCGTAGTGGTGTGCCTGATCACGAACAACGATGAGACGGCCTACCTAGAGGAGATTGAAAATCTGGAGAACTGGTGCCAGAGGAACAAACTCCTCCTGAACGTCAGCAAGACAAAGGAGCTAAAAGTGGACTTCAGTACAAAGCAGGAGAGGAACTACCAGACCTCCGTCATCAACAGGAGCCCAGTGGAGAGAGTGGACAGTTTCAGATACCTCGGTGTTCACATCACACAGCACCTGGCATGGTCCTGTCACATCAACACAGTGGTGAAAAAGGACCGGCAGCATCTTTAGCACCTCAGACGCTTGAGAGACTTCAGACTGCCCTCCAGCGTGACAGGAATTTCTGCTCCTGCACCATAGAGAGCATCCTGACGGGAAACATCACGACCTGGTTCAGAAACAGCACCATGCAGGACAGACGAGCTCTACAGAGGGTGGTGTGATCAGCTGAGTGCATCATCCGCACCGAGCTCCCTGACCTGCACTCAATCTACAGCAAGCGGTGCTGGACCAAGGCCAGGAAGATGGTGAAGGACCTCAGCCATCCCAACAATGGACTGTTCTCTCTGTTGCGGTCTGGAAAGCGATTCCGCTCCCTGAAGGCCAACACAGAGAGACTGAGGAGGAGCTTCTTCCCGCAGGCGATAAGGTCTCTCAATTACACCACCACACAGGAGTAATATCATTTTTTAAACATCCACTATTATGACACTGTCTCTTTGCATTCATCCTGGACAACATTCATGGGTACTTATGGACACAATCATGCACACTTACATATTTCATTCATTTCTTGAATCATTGCACACAAGTCACTTTAATATGACACTTTCATGCATATTTGCACCCCCCCCCCAGCCTTTTTTCTTTATTTACACTAAAATTTCTATATTTTCTATATTTTTCTATATTGTATAGAATATTTTTATTTGTACTGAATATTTTTTATTTTATTTTATCCTAGTTCAATTTATTTTCATTTGTATTTCTTTTAATTCATATTTATTTCTTATTAATGAGCTTTTATTTTTAAGGTCACTGGTGGTCGTATAAGCGTTGCATATCATACTGTGTATGACTGTGTATGTGACAAATAAAATTTGAATAGCAGCTTGCAGGCAGCAACGACATTATTTACATGTTGGACATTTAAATGTTGCCGCTCTGGAGGCAGAAGCTGGTGTGGTAATTAACGTTCTATGACAAAAACAACAGACAAAAGAATGAAGTCTGTCCTTATCACAGGAAGAGTTTGTAAAGTGTGTGTGTGCATGTGTGTGCATGTGTGTTTGGCAAGAAAAAAATTCTACAAAATCCCATCTGGAAGTAATTAATGGACAAGTGATTGGTGAACAAGGGCTAGGTTTAGAAGAGCTCAAATATTTGTTGAAGTGGCCCTCGTTCCTAATTCTATCTCCCAGGCTGTGGCCCTCATTATTTAGACCTGCCCACTACGGAGGGAACAAAACGAGTGAAAGCAGACGCCCCTAAACACACACACTCCTCCTCTCCGCTCAAACAGCATCAGAATAATGCTCAATGAGTTACTGTGAACAAATAAAGACATTAATGAGGTTATTTTATTAGTAAGGCTCATTTAGCTTTGCCCATACTGCAGGAAATTAGGGTTTCACTCTTTGTTAATTAATGTCTTTAAGGGGATTAAAAGCAAGCGGCGCATTAACCGCTCCCTTAAAACCTTCTTTAAAACACTGTAGCTTTTCACGTGTAATCACGGGACAGTGCGTTAGACAGATGATGAGAGAGACGGACAGTGAGAAGACTTGATTTAATGAAAAGAAAATACAACACTCTGAAAGAAAGACAGAGACACACAGCAAGAAAGAGACTGACTGATTAAAAAAGATTTAAAAAATGCTGGCAAATGGACAAAATAGTATTAGACAGACAGTGACAGAAAGAAAAATAGGACAGACAGTGACCGTCTGAAAGAAAGGGACAAAATAAGAGAGACAGACAGTAAAGTAGAAGGACAGAGAGAAAGACAGTGAGCGAGAGTGACAGAAAGACAGACATTGAGAAAGAAAAAGACACACTAACACGCAAAAAGACAGACATTCAGAAACTGATACGCAGAAAGAAGTGAACCGTGATAAGGACTTGTTTGCACTGAAAGACAGACAGGTGGAAAAACAGAAAGTGAGAGAAAAATGCAAAAAGACAGGTGCAAAAGAGGGACATACAAAGAGGGACAGAAGATTTCAGACATACGAACGGAAATAAACAAAGAGAAAGAGGGAGAGAAAGTAAAGGAAAACCATTTGGAGTAAGTAAGATAGATAGACATACAGAGAGAGACAAAGAGAGAGAGACTGATGGACAGACACTAAGCACTGTTAGAGACAGACATGCACAGAAAATATGAGAGAGTGAGACAGAAAGTCTTTCTTTGTATTGCACTCTCAATGTCTGTCTTTCTCTAACCCCCTTTTCACTGTCTTTCTCTGTCTGTCTTACTTTCTGACCTTCGATGTGTAGAGAGAGAGAGAGAGAGAGAGACAGACAGACAGACAGACAGGTAGATTTACAGAGAGAAATAGTCAATCGTTTAAAGAAATAGTTAATAGTTAACTTACTCTGGTTTTAATTAATATATGATTTGCACAACATTACAGACACACACACACGCGCACACACACACACATGTGGTTCAAGGTTTCCTCGATGATCAGGTGTTAGCATAACGAGCCATTAGCATTGGGAAACATTTACAGTTCATTTTAGTTTAAAATTATTTCTATATAAAATCATGAATTACTCAACAATAGAAGTTGATCTGGACTGATCCAGAACTAAAACTAATCTGCTAATTACAAAAACAGCATCTAGTCGATTTAAGTGACGAGTTAGCATGCTCTTTTAATCTTCTGCCTTGTTAGCTTGTTAGCAGCAGCTAGCTAACTTCAAGAAGTAAAACACATCCTTGAAATGATCAAAAGACAAGCGTAAGTAAAAACGCTTCTAATATTTTACATCATCTTTAATTTTCGGTCATTTTTACACAAGATAACCTTTCATGCTATTTTCTTTCACACTAACTGTCTATTTCGAGGAAGGAGGACAATATCGTCCAGAGTCTTTTCAGCTTCTTTAGGAGCCGAGTTTTTTCCCCCATGTTTTGTCTTCTCTAATTGGAGCTGATGAGCGACTAATTGGTGGCTTTTTTTCCTCCCTAGAGCAAGACAGCATGAGCAAAGTTAATGAGAGGCTTTGGATGAATAAAAGAGTCCTCCTCGAGCAGGACGGGGGGATGGAGGAGAGTTGAGGAGATCTCTTTGTTTCTGGCTTTCTCTCAACTTTCCCCTTTCTCTTGCGTGCAGGTATCTGAAAAGCGAGTTGGGAGCGCAGAGGTGAGCACTCGTCTAGATAAAGGAATCTTTTCTGTATTGTTTTTTTTTTTTTTTGAGTACTTGGGTTTTTTTTTGTCGTGGTTAGAAATAAGGAGTGAATGAAAGAGAGAGAAAGAGAGTGAGAGAGAAGCACACTCTCCTGAATGCACTTTAGTGAGCGTGAATAGTGAGAAAAGGCTTCACACAGGACAGTGTTGGACCACTTCAGCCTAATGTTTCAATACATGTGCTCTCTCTCTTTACGCCTTTGTCTCTCTCTCTCTCTCTCTCTCTCTCTCTTTTTCTCTCTCTCTCTCTCTCTCTCTCTCTCTCTCTCTCTCTCACACACACACACACTGGAGGTCCCTTGTGTGTAGAACATTGTTAGGTCAAATAAAATAAAATAAAGTGTACGAGGAAATCTGTTGGAGGTCCTGAACTTCTGACACTCTAAAGGTCCGTTATGTAAAATTCCTCTAATAAGATTAGCAAACTAGCATGACTGCATGGCGACGTTACCACTTTATCTCTTTATTAGCATTAAAACTAATTTCATCCAAAGATTGTAACTGAACAGTCAAACATGTATTATATTTGCTGTGCTGTCTGGGTGGGAGCGGCATTCTTAAACTCTCCTGTCAATCATGCTGAGAGTGACCAATCGTATGCGTCTATTAGCTCATGTAGCAGAATATCAACATTTTGTAACATGAACGTCTGTTTTCACATTTTGACAACCAAAATTTCCTATTGGGACGTTAAAAAGAAGAATGAGGAAAAAAATTATAAAAACAAAAAAAGTAACCATACAGTACAGTCTGTTTTTTTGTTTCTTATTTAGTTAATAACAAAAATAAATATAAAAATGAAAGCCTTCCATACTGTATGAGAAATAAATTACAATTGAATAAAAATGTGTAGGGAAATATTTATGTTTTTTTTTTTTTTTTTTTTACTTATGATTAATAATGTGTCAATCATATTTTATATTAGATTGACAGATTTTTATTTTATCATCATGAAAAACATTATTGAAAACTAATGAAATATTGTTACAATAGCAATTAATTCATGATGGATTTCACTAATAAAAAACCCTGATTCTATATCATTAAAATAATGTACATTTGTAGCAAATAAATTATGTTAAATAAAATCATTAGAACATGTTGACTTTGTTAAATTGTTTCCTGTTTACCTGATTACATTATGTTTATCTGATTAAATTGAAAATCTAAAATATTTTTTATGTTGAATAAATGCAAATTTATACAGTTCCCTTCATTTTTCTAAATAAAATAAAACACTCAAACTGTCAAATTTGTTATGATGGAAAACCTTCCTAATATCCCAGCTTTAAAGTGTTAACAATAAATTCCACAAGGGCCGTATAATTTGAAATTAGGTCTTGTGATGAAATTTCTGGTGATTGAAGGAGTGAAAGGGACATTGAAAGAGGACTTTACGCACAGTACAGTGATGAGACTTTTAGCTGCAGTAAAACATTTGAAAGGGGCAAATTTATTTTATTTTTTTTTAAATTCAGTTTTAAATAAGGAAAAAAAAAATCTAGACATCCTTCATGTTTAAGGAGTAACGGTGCGCTCCTGTAAACCCCATTATCCATAAAAATCCACCACTTTCTTTATAACTTCCTCTTGCTCTGTGGTCGTATAATTGGCTGGCCAAATATTTGCCCTGGCTAATTTGTAGTGTTATTCTCACATTAAGTAATCCATTAGCTCTCAACAGAGTGCATTGTGTCCAAGCAGAAAGGGAGCATTTGCATCTCTTTTGTCATTTAAATGTCACGTTTCCTCCTCGCTGTGAGACTTAACTTCTTAATGAATATCTGGTCGAAACAAAAAGAAAGGAAACGTTCTGGGGAAAAGTTAATGATGCTACCTGGAGAATTATGTAGATAAGTATATATATAAAAAAAATCCCAAATCCTATATATTTATATGCATTAAACAGTAGTTTAAACAGAGACTAGGTGCATGTACAGTAGGAGAAATACAAAACTTTGACTGAAACTGAGCAGTTTGCACCCACATTAAGATTAGCAGACTGTGAGGCTTAACACGGTTGTAAATTGTGGTTATTGGAGTTTTTTTCACCTTCCTGACTACAGCACGAGCTGTTTAGAGGGTGATGGGTGTCAATAATTTTGACACATATTTTTGGGAATTATTGGTAATATTTTGTTCTAGTTCAGAGACACGTTTCTGCTTGTAACCAGTAGTTACCTTTGCTTTTCTGATCACAACCTGACGCCAATCGATTGGTGCCAAAAAATTCGGACTTCAAACTACATTTCCACTTAGTCTCCTAGCTGACCAGGCGCAGCCGGACGATGCCGAGTGACCTCAGCCTAGGGGTCAGAGGTCACACACTCTCTCTGGAGTGTCCCTCATTACCCATTATCCTCCATCAGCAGGGGCGATTGAAAGTGAGTGTTTGTGTCCTCGCCCCAGCCTGACCCCCTCCTCGCGCTCCCCTCACCCACCCCAATGAGCGAGACATCCCCCGAGGTCTGCCGTAAAGCCGAAGTCCTTCATTCAGGAAGCTGTCCATCTGCGTCTGAACAGTGGGGATCGGGATAAGACCGGCCTGCACTGTTTGTGTTACAACACCATGTGTTTGTGTTCGAACAGTGAAAGCAGCGAATGAGCTAAAAGATGCTAATCCTGCACCCCTTTTTACACACTTCGTTAACCTCGTCTCATTTCCATAGAGCGCTAATTACAGGCTCAGAAATGTCACGCTAATTACAAGCTCAAAACACGCATTCAATCCAGGTTAAAGGTTTTGTGTAACACGTTCTACTAAGCTCGTCTTAATCACACTTTATGACTGCACTTTTAATTCTTTAATACAATTATTCTCTTATAAACTTAATATCAATGCCCTCTTATTACGTTATCGTTTCTATAGCAGCAGCTCATTCAAATAGATGTGTATACCAGATCATTCACCTTAAATGGAAATGGTTTAGAACAGAAAGAGGTAATGATTTAACAAATGAATTCCTGATGAATAGCAGATGTTTAGCAGATGTTTACAGCTGCCATAGCATAAGTGATAATAGGAACTAATCTGACGTTCCACAACATTCAACATAACTTTACTTTATTTGGTGTCTTTTTTTAATGAATTAAAAATTATAATTGTTCATATTGCTGATGTAGAAAAATATTATATGATTTGCGGATATATAAAAAAAAAACCTTGCATTTCACATATAAACTAAAACTGATCATACACACTTGAAGTCATATACAAAGGAAGAAATCTAAAAATTGTCATTGTCCAAATATGTACTGTGTGTGTGTGTGTGTGTGTGTGTGTGTGTGTCTGCGAGTCAACATTAAATGATGTCTATGGGTTTCAGGTTTCAATGACTGCAAAGTTTTTGCTTTTAAATACAAAAAGTAATATTTACGATTATGTTATTTTTGTCCAATTACATCTGAACTCCTAAAAAATCTAGGAACTTTTGTATCTGTTGTGGTGACGTACAGAAGCAAAATGTCAGAATATGAAAATTATGTCTTTATTCATATATATATATATATATATATATATATATATATATATATATATATATATAATTTTACTATTTTTTAAAATCAGATAGAGTTGAACTGTATAATTTTCATAAGATAAAACACCCAAAACAACACATTTAAGTTTTTTTTTCACCTAAATATTTATAAAACTTATATAAGTATTACAAATATTGAAAATATAAAACAAATTCTCCTAAAATGTATTTCATTTACATGTGTAATATCATTATTATTATTATTAGTTCTGTGTAACGCATGTTTGTGTAATGTATCTATTTTATTTCTTACCAACAGCAATCGTAAAGTGTTAATTTTGGCTTTTGCTGCCACCTTCTGGTCAAAACTCAAACTTTTTCCTGTTTCAGTATGCCGGCGAAAGTATTTGTCTGTATTTACTGCCACCTAGCGGTTCAAGTACATTACTTCATTTAGTAAATGAATGTTTTAGCAGTGCATAAAAATGACAAAAAAACAAAAAAATTACTTTTGAAATAAGAAAAAAATTCTAAAATTGAAAATGTACAAATCTAAATTTTAACATTATTAACTCTTTATTAAACTTGACCTCACTATCAAACTAAATTTTTGATTTTTCCGAGAAATTCTTAAATAAAACAAACAAAAAAGTGTCTATAAATCCCTTTTTCTTTTTACAGGCAAAAACTGCTTTTTCTTTGTGCTTTTCCATCCTTGAGAAACTAACCAGAACAAATGGCAAGTTTGAGCTTCCCGATTATATTTTAAGCAAGTTGACTTTAGATGTCAATTCTTCCTCTTTTCATGACTTTTCATAATTATTTTTTGATCTACAGTACAGCCAGAGAGTCTCCTCAGACCTGAGAATTTTGTTTCTCACGCTCTGAGAGTCCTTCAGGTGCCTTTTGATAAACTCCAGACGGGCTGCCATGTGCCTTTTACTAAGGAGTGGCTTCCGTCTGGCCGCTCTACCATATAGGCCTGATTGGTGGATTGCTGCAGAGATGCTTGTCCTTCTGGAAGGTTCTCCTCTCTCCACAGAGGACCTCTGGAGCTCTGACAGAGTGACCATCGGGTTCACCTCCCTGACTAAGGCCCTTCTCCGCCGATCGCTCAGTTTAGATGGCCGGCCAGCTCTAGGAAGAGTCCTGGTGGTTTCAAACCTCTTCCACTTACGGATGATGGAGGCCACTGTGCTCATTGGGACCTTCAAAGAGGCAGAAATGTTTCTGTAACCTTTTCTGTAACTGGAGACAATCCTGTCTCTGAGGTCTAGAGACAATTCCTTTGACTTCATGCTTGGTTTGTGCTCTGATATGAACTGTCACCTGTGGGACCTTATATAGACAGGTGTGTGTCTCTCCCAATCATGTCCAATCAACTGAATTTACCACAAGTGGACTCCAATTAAGCTGCAGAAACATCTCAAGGATGATCAGGGGAAACAGGATGATCAGGGGAAACAGGATGCGCCTGAGCTCAATTTTCAATGTGTTTTCTCAATGTATTTATTTTTAATAAATTTGCAAAAAACTCAAACTTTTTTATGTTGTCATTATGGGGTGTTGTGTGTAGAATTCTGTGAAAGAAATTTATTTAATCCATTTTAGAATAAGGCTGTGACATAACAAAATGTGGAAAAAGTCATGCGCTGTGAATACCTCCCGGATGCAGTGTAAATAAACGCAATAAAGGGGGGAAATGAATGTTACATCTCTGTTCAAGTGGACAACCTTAATTTTAAAGCAATATTTGTAGGAAAATTTGTACGATATTATTTTATAACAGACAGATGAATAGTTTTTTAAACTATATATATATATATATATATATATATATATATATATATATATATATATATATATATATATATTTTTTTTTTTTTTTTTTTTTTTATAACCCAAACTAATGTTTTCCTAAGAACTTTCAGGCAGTGGTAAGTTTTGTTCTAATACAGATATTTTATTTAACACAAATCTCACCTCATGTGTTTTCTTTCTTTCCTATTTTAGATTTGTGTTTTGCTTCTATTCTTTTGTCTAGGTCTATTTAATAATGATTTTTATTTTTTTTTATTTCATGCATTCATCCTCTGATAATTGTTAATGTTTAAATTGCTTAGATTTTCTTGATGAGAGCAAGATTTAATCACATAACTTTTTGAAAGGAAGGTTTTTTTTTTTTTTTTACCCAGGAATGATAATTTTCACATGTTCATGATTTTGCGATGAATATTGGAGACAAAAACTTCTTGAAGGTTTTAAATGATCCATACGTGTGTGTAATTTTTATTTTTGATAATTTGAAGGTGCCAATAATTCTGAGGTTAATTTAAGGACATTGCAAACTGAGTATTAAGTGTTCAACCCTGACTGGTTAGAATGACATTTTCCCCCTCCACTGTTTCCATCCCGTGTGTTTCGTTTTCTTTTTTCATCCTAATCACACTGATGTTTGTGGAATGGAAATGAAAATGTTGCTTTTTCCCCTCATGCAGAAATCACAGCCGGTGTCGTTCAGGTCTCGGTGGAGGAGAGGGAGAGGGATTTGGGTGAATTTGGAGGTTTAACGCAACTTACGGCTCATTACTGCAGGATCGAGATCGACCGAGCGTGAAATGATGTGGAGGAAGAAGAGGAAGGTGGAGAGAACGGACGAGTGCTTTTACACTCTGTAACGCTCCATGCTGTAAAGAATTGGTGTTTATTTCAGAGTGGGGAAAAAAAAATCAACAGAATGTATTTGATTTATAACGTTTGCATAAATGCATAAAAATGCTAAAATAAGCTTGAATTGCATGTTACATGTTATATTTATATAGACCTTTCCAACATAAAAATACCTTTTATAACCATTGAGAATTAACTTTATTAACATTAAATTAAAAATTCTATAATTTTTTTTCTCAGATTTTTACTTTTACTTTCTCCTACACATTTCCATATATATATTTTTTATTTTGTGAAGCTGCTTTGAGACAATGGCCACTGTTAAGGCCTTGTTCACACAAGCGTTACATTTTTGGATAACCGAACGTGCTCTGAACGTCCTAGACGTTTATGTTGTGTTTTGTAGTGGCGCTCGATTGACTTCTACACCGGCGTTCGTTTGTCTCCGTCTAAAGTCAGCCTGCAGCCCAAATTGTAGTTTGTGTGTTAACCTGTGGGGGCAGTGTGTCGGGAACTGGATATGAAATCCCGCTGCTACTGGGTTCACCCTCTGACTGCACAACGTCGGATTTAAGGATTTTTTTTTTTGTGGTTTATGAAGAAATGCAAAAATTTCTGCGTATGTTTTTCAACAATTTATTTTATTTTGCCCTTTTCCGCATTTCCCCTATGTATAGCATGTAGGATCATGGGATATATCCGGTCCTCCGAAGCGTAAAATAAACGTGAAGAAAACGCACTAGAAGTGTTTTCCTTGCGTTCGTTGGGTTTTGAACGCCAAGAAAAAGCTGCATGCAACGTTTTTTTTTAATGCCGTATAAACGTGCAGCCGGACAAACGCACGTCACCAGAGCCCGTGTGAACACTCTCATTGACTCCTACGTGTAGAAAACACTCTGCGCTTGATCCGCGCTCACCGGACGCTACGAACGCAAGAAAAACGCTCGATTTTAACGCCCGTGTGAACAAGGCCTTAAAGCACTATATAACTAAAATTTTATTCAATTTAATTGATAGTCTAATAATGCTACTTAATTCACTTCGTTAAGTAAATTGGAAGGCGAGTAAATCTGTACTTAAACTCAAGCACTTAACTGAATAAAAGACTTCTATTTTTCTTTCTAAGTGTAATATTGTACCTGGGCTATCTTTACTTTTACTCAAGTATGGGATTTGTGTACTTTGCCCACCACTGAGGATAAGTTATGCAGCAAAAACACAGAAGGTCAGCGCAGAGCTGCAGAGGCTCAAACACACATCACAGTCTCAAGATGAACATGATGGAGATGAAAAATGCAAAAAGAATTTACAGGACAAGCAAGAGAATTATAGGACAGTGGGAACATGTGGTGTGTGTGTGTGTGTAGGGGAGAGATGAGAGAGGCATGTGAGACCACCATCACACTCCATGCTCGGACCATTTAAATATTATTAAAGATTAGCGGGGAGTGCTATTCGGCTAAACTAACATTTTAAAAGACGATGTAACTCTAGAAGCTCCTTATGGTTTGGCGTCCTGTAAGTGCCTTATGCACTCGTCTCATATAGACCCTGAGCGTGTTGCTGAAGAGAAACAGAAACTGCTCAGCTTTCTTGATTGTGGTCGTGTCCAAGATGTCCACACTAAACCTAGTGGACGAGGACGCCATCGTGGCTCTGAAAGCTCAATAATCCATTTGAATTCAGTGGAACAATCTGAGCTAGCTCATCACGTCCAGGAGAGACAGCTCATCAGCACAAACGTGATCCATATATCTAGCGTTAGCTGGCTAGTTTCTAGCTTTTAGGTGAGCTACAACCTCACAGGACCTGTGGGCTAAGCAAACACACACAAGGCTTAGATAATGTTGCTGATTGATTGATGGCTGTTGAAATAGTTTTGGTTGTCATGGTAATGCTATTTTTAGTTAAATCTGCTGCAGGAATAAACCCATGAGAAAAATATACTAATATTACACTCTAATGATGTTAACGAGAGCTAGTTTGATAGCTACTTAACAAAGCTAATGCTAGTGATGTTTGCTATCAGAGAATAAAACCACAGTAACCAGACAGTCAGTACTATTAGTGTCTAAAGAATGGATTTGTACAATGTTAGGAGTTGAAATACCTCGCATTAAAGGTATGGGTGTGTAAATGAATGAGTGATTCATTTAAGATGAATCCTGACTCATAAATCAAATTCCAAGTTTTCATCTTCAATTATGTTATTTGTAGTCTAGCAATTGATTTGTTTAGACTATTAGCCATCTGCAGCACTAAACAAATGTGAATAAGTGAAAATGTAATAGATTACATGTGTGGATTGCACGGGATGTGGTAATGAATGAATCTTTCCTGATGAATCATGAATCAGCTTCCAAGTGTCCTTATTCATTATATTATCTGTGTTCTAGGAAAGAAATGATCCGGTCAGACATCTAGCCATCTGTAGTATCGGACACGATGACGTGTCTGACATAATGAGGTCAAAAAAGTGGTTTGGGTTTATGAATCATTTAAATGAATTATAAATGGTGCTAACGACCGATTATATTTTTTGAACGACTGGCCGTCTGTAGCAGCAAACAAACTGATGAATCGAAGCCCAAGTGGTCACCCTCCACAATGTTATCTGTATTACAAACGATTCATTCAGACTGTGAGAGTGATAAATATGTACATCTTTTATGTTAAAAAAATAGAATTTCATACAAAGAAATACATTCAGGGCTTCACTTAAAAGAGTATGCAGTTAAATAAACATTATTTACACCCTTTTCAGTTTGTGACTCTTTTTCTTTTCTTTTTCTTTTTTGTAAATAAAAACTTCTCAGATCTTCCAGTCAGGATCAGCAGAAGCGCCAGGTGATTTCCGCTTCCTCCTTACATGGCCCTTGGACTTAAAGTCCTCTCCGGAGCCGAGGTCCACGGCGTCCTTCCAGAAATCCTCGGCGGGGGACGGAATCTGCTTGCCGAAGACTTTTTGCTGCAGCTCTGCGATGTCATTACGGAAGTCGGCCAAGAGCAGTAAGAGGTAGTCGAACGATCCTGGAGGTCCCTGAACAGTACAACACACCAGATAGGTTAATGAAGTGCATCATGGGATTTAATCACTGAATTTTCTTCACTTTTGGGAAATCAGCGAAAACCTCACAGTTACCACCTTTAAATTATTTCTGTTCTAGATCTTGATTTATTTGTCATGTTCTAAGAATACCTGGGATGGAGACTTCTTGTGCCTTCAATCGACTTAAACCCTGATTTGCTAACAACCAAAATAACAAATGGCAATGTATGTGAAAGTTTAAAATTTTTTTGCTGATGTTTGATAAAAAATATCTGTAAGGACTTCATCATGTACAAGATGAAGTAGAAGAGGACGTTTTTGTGTTTCTCGCTTGTTCAGAGACTTTCAGAAGAGAACAACTGTAACTAAAGTGTACGATTAACAGAGGTGTCAAGTAATGAAGTACAAACACTTCACTACCTTACTTAAGTAGAAATTTTGGGTATCTATACTTTACTGGAATAATTATTTTTCAGCCGACTTTTTACTTCTACTCCTTACATTTTCATGCAATTATCTGTACTTTCTACTCCTTACATTTTAAAAATAGCCGCGTTACTTCTATTTTATTTCAGCTTATCATTCAAAAGACAAACAAAAAAAACATCCGGATAAATCACGCCATCCGGATGGAGCGAATTTGATTGTGGTTGGATGAGAAGTATAAACATAGCATTCCGACACCCTACTGGTTGGTACGCGATCCATCGCACCTGCACATGACGTCACGTCACACACTCCAGCTCAACTTTTGGTTGATAAGGTTGTGATAAGTAGATGAAGATGTCCGTGATATAGACTCAAGAGACCAAGCACCAGCGAGGAAGGTAACAGGAATGATATATATATATATATATATTTCAATTGTCATATACAGAATCCCAAATCACTATGGCTGTTAAAAAATACAACAAAAAAACAACAACACATTTTCCTTTTTGTTTATGAGGTGTTAGTGCAGTATTTAGGCCCGTGGCACAGCCTAAACTTTTATCCCTAATGCTTTTTTCCCCCTCACGTTACTTTTACTTTTATACTTTAAGTAGTTTTGAAACCAGTACTTTTACACTTTTACTTGAGTAAAAAGCTTGAGTTGATACTTTAACTCCTAAAGAAGTCTTTTTAAACCCTAGTATCTATACTTCTACTCAAGTAATGGATGTGAATACTTTTGACACCACTGACGGTTAAACACACATTCTAACATTAGTAAGATGCACAACATACAATACAAATACAACATAAATATTAGATGTTTTTTACTGATAAAGTAAAGTGATTTTTTTTTTTTTAAACTAAAGTTATTTTAAAACTGTTGGATTTGAAGGTGAAAATGTGCATCTAATATATAACAGGAAACCAACAGTACTAGCCGTTTTCAACTTTGGACCGCTGCAAATCTAAATGACTATGCAGACATAAGGACTGTGTAATGCTGAATAGACTCTAGAACATCTCCAAAATCACATCTGTTCTCAATCTCTGAAGCTTTCCATCATAATTATAATTAAATATGTTTCACGCAACACAGGCCATATTTAAAAGTCAATGTAAAAACCAGTGTTGTCGTATAAATCATCCCTGAGCCATATTTCTTTGCCTGAACCTCCTTCATAAATAAAAGCCGTGTATTCGTCAGGAAAATGTCCATTGACCTTTGACCTCTTGGACGAACTCTGTTACAAATCACCACAGCTTCTTACTTCGGCACTGGTAGCATCTGACTCCACTGCAGGGGAAAACTAGAGACAAAAACATCTGTCTTCTGGACATCCTAAACACCCTACAACACCCACTCGGACTGGACACAAGGCGTTGATTAATTCTCTAGAACCGCAGCGCTGTCAGTAGTGCAGGTTTGTAATAATGCGCTCGCTCTAATACCTTATTATTTCTATAGAAACTACTCGTTCACAGGGATGCGTACGGCCTTTTTATTGATAATGAACAGATTAAATCATGTTTAATCACTGATTCTGCACATAAATGTTTGAGTAACTGATGGAAGGAGTCTCCGGTGTCAACACAGGTAACGCTGTAGGTTTCTACACCAAACTATCTTGATTTGTGGACGTTTCTCCGTTTCAACATTTAACATAGCAATAAATCGATAAATCAATATGATGTGTCTGTTTAATACAGTAAAATTGTAATTGCTGAGAAGGTGTTGTGGTTTGAGAGGAATAAAACATTTACTCTTATAAGAAATCAATGATCGATTCTGCTTTAGTTCACCACTATCATTGATTAGTTTTCTAACACAGCATGACGTGGAGTGTTTTATTTCTTACTTACTGCTTAGCATTTAAGTTTTTATTTTGGATATGGGTTTAAGTATCCTGTCATCCACTAAGAAATAAAGCATCCATTTCCCTGATAACTTTTGACCCTGACGGCCATCTTTGTTACATTGATTAACACAACTTAGTCGTTTATTCACTACGTACAGTGGCAGATGATCTCGACGGCCCGTGGCCGTGTTTGGCCGACACTCTTTCAATGACATCATGTTGTCAGAATTATGTACCAGTAGCCATTACTCAACATCTCTATTTTTGGCAATTATTAAAATATGCACTAAAAAATGTTGTGATGTTTGGCAGAGCAGCTAATGACTGCTTGAGGAGTTCATCTAGAACTTTCCCCAGCGCTCAATACGGCCGCACGGCAGTAGCTCACACTCTAACGACGTGCTGATAGAAGGTTTGATCGTCACGACTCCCAGCAGAGCTTTTGACCTCCGTCCTTATGGGGTCACACTGGCTCCCAACCTGCTCTGCGCCAAAATAAATTCTCACAATCCGCTTTAGCTCAACAGCAATCTGCGTAAAGTCCTACAGTCGACACGAGGGAAAAACACAAGCACCAGATACCAGAATGTGACCTGAAGGGCTTGAATATCGGAAACAGGAAGTAGAGAGCTGGCATGGTGTGTGATCGAGAGGTCAGAGGTCAACGGTACTAGAGACAGATATATATCGGTAACAAGAAAAGGTGACCGGAGAGAGACACGGTGAGAAGAGGTGGCACGATGGGAGGTTCTTACCGGAGGTCCGGAAGGTCCAGGAGCCCCTTTCTCCCCCTGAAGGATCCAAAAAAATATTTACATTAGTAGGATTACAGTGGAGCAGACGTACAGCATGGCTTATTGTTACGCCGTCACGCGGGAAACAAAAACAAGCTTTAAATTCCCTCTAAAGTATTTCTTTCCTTTGGCTTGCTTTAGCTTTTTTAATCTCAATCACTAAACACTGAGGACGAAGCCAACGAAGTGTGTGTATACAGTATGTGTGTGACTGTTATCCCAGCACTGGCTACTCGCTCCATTTGGAGTTGGGCTCTAGCTCATTTGGGTGGAGGTATGACGATGTTAATGGTATGGACGTTCGACCTCGGTGAAAGGATTAGCAAAGGTCGTGAGGTCGCGCAGGGGCAGTCAGCACGGCCAGATGTTCTCAATTCGGCTCTGGGGAGCTGAAAAACATAACAGCAACCTTCTGCCTACAAACAGGGTCTAAATGTTGAGTGTGTGTGCACCTACACTAACACACACTCAAAAGTTGTGAAGGTAACCTTGTACTGCGGTTTATACTGGGGAAAGACTAGTTAGTGATTACTTAGCTTCTGGGAATAGCAGAAATTAAACTTTTATGTGAGGCCACATTATTCAGAAATAATATAAAACAAACCAGGGTGCCAATATTTTTGGAGCTGATGCTACATAACGTACAGTATTTTATTAAAATAAGAAACACTATAAATCATACACTTAAAGATGACCAGTTATGAATCACCTAATAAATCGCTTTATTAATTTGGCCCAGACACCCTTCTTAAACAGCACCCCTAGTGGCCAAGACGTGCCAAGTAACATAAAAAAAACAACGTGTCTAGAGACAAAATGATGGCAAATCAGCGTCGTGAAATCGTGACTAAAAGTTTGTCGGTGACTTAAGTACAGCAGTACCTCGGCATACGAATTAAATTTGTTCCGGAGTCAAGTTCGTAGGGCGAAACACTTTTTCCTATAGGAAATGTTGTAACTGAAGATAATCCGTTCCAGCCATGTTTTTTTGCATATAAAAACAATCAAAACATTAGGAAAATAAAGTAAAATATGAAATAAATGGACAATAAACCTCACTTAACCTTAATTTATGATTCCACTTGGCACCGGCTGCTTAAAAACAAAACTGAAAGCGACTCCCTTTTCTTCTTGCTACCGTCCTTGATAGCATTCTTGGGACCCACGGTGCTATGTCTTCACAAAATTTTGTACAAATTGCCAAAAAAACCCACCAAAAAATGGAAAATTTGTTAGGCAGTATGTACATATGTCTAATTATTCTTACTTATAATATAAAATACTTCTCTCCTGAAGTGTTTTAATATTGTGTATTAACGTTGCTGTGTTTTTAAGCACGGCTGATTTTTCTTGACTCTTCTATAAGTATTGTATAACAGTCTGTCGTTACAGCTTTAAAGCTGGGGTAATAAAATCTGCGCCACATTAGCATTGTTTTGTGTGTGTGTGAGTGAGTGTGACTCATTCAAATAAAACTTGAGAAATATTTGGCTTACAAATGAAACAAAACAACATTCCGTTTCAACTGCTGGAATCTTACAGTTTAATCACACACACACACACACACACACACACACACACACACACACACACACACACACACAAAGATTTTTCTTTTGTTATGTGTGTCATTTTTTTTATTTTATTATTGATAGGACTCCAGGGGAGCTGAAAACACACACGCACACACACACACACACACACACACACATATAGTACCTTCATGCCGTCTCTGCCTGGAGCACCGGGAGGACCCTACACATAGATACACACACAATGTTAAATACACACTTCACATAACACACAATATATTAAAATACACTGCCTGTCCAAAATATATCACACACTCCAAGATTTCATTTAGTCACCTTTAACTCTGATTACACACACATTCTGGCATCCAGTTCATACGTAAAAATGATTCCTCGTGCTCCCAGAGCCGCTCTTACACGCATTAAATCCTGGAATACGGCTGTGCCATCGAGAAAGAAACCCTCCATAGATGTGATAACGTCGTGGTTCAGTACATTCAGGTGGTCAGCTGACTTCATTTTATTGCCCCATAACGTTACTGAGTCTAGACCTGAGTCTAGGCCTTTTTTTCTGATGAGTCTCGATAACAAGTGGTTTTCTTATGGACACACAACTGTTTAGTCCCAATCCTGTGAGTGCTTATCATATTGTGTGTGTGTGTGTGTGTGTGTGTGTGTGTGTTTGAAAATGCTCTTACTGTCACTTTTAAACACTGCTCTGGTTTGAACTGAAGAGTTCCTAACCCAATACCAATGAGTTAAATTACATTAAGTTGTTTTCTTTGCTTGATGTTGCCCAAATAATTTACCCTTCTGAAATGACTAAATCTTTTTTGGCCAGGCAGTCGACATCACAACAGAACTCCATGACACATGCAGGACTAACATATTAGTTATTTAACTTTGTAAATAATTACTGAGTAATGACAGGAGTAACAGTAACCATCTATCTAATAATAAAAATAATAATAATAATAATAATGAAGAAAATAAAAAAGAAATATAAATAACTAATAATAATAATACCATGTAAGTAATTTAAAGCAATTGATATAAACAATATATATGCTAAAACACAACAATAATATATCTGTTAAAACATAATCATAAACAATTACTAATTAATTACTATAATAATAATAATAATAATAGTGAAAAAATAAATTACCAATTAACTATTTTAAACACAATCTAATACATAAATGTAATAATAATAATAATAATAATAATAATAATAATAATAAACAACTAATAAATAAATGATAATAAATTATTAGTATTTTTTATAAAATTTATTATGATAAAAATCCTAGTAACCTAGAAACCCAGTGTAAGACACTCTGGATAAGAGTGTCTGCCAAATGAGCAAATGTAAATGTAATAATAAAACCTATAATACATTTATTTATTTTAGTATTAACAACATTTAACAACGACACATTGTATCTACTTCTTTCAACTTCATGAAACGTTTGAACAGAAACCCAGCATGTAGTGTGTATGTGTGTGTGTGTATGTGTGTGTGTGTGTGTGTGTTACAGACAGATGACACTGGACTGATTCTGGGTCACTTTACTTTTCCATACCAACATATTTAAATCGGTTTCTCCGACACAGAACGTAAAATCAAGAAATAAAGCAGCAGCGGCACACATCGTTCCTGCACTATAATGGGTTTATTGTGGCATTTCACACTCCGTCGGACATGAGGAGCAGGCCTGCGGAGGGAAAGTGCTGGGGTTCTGCTCCAGTTTTTCCTCTGCAGCTGCAGCGGTTTTCCATCCAGAGGGTCAGTGAAGGTCAGAGATCTAAACTCGACCTGATGGTGAGCTGGACACCTGCGGCTCTCACAAACCCGGCTTTGATTTCAGAACTCACAAAGCCGACACTCCGATGCGGGACGCTTCTATGCGGGACACTTTATTGGAGGACTATTGAGATAACAACCTGATGTCTGTCTTTAGTCTTCACTGTGACATATCATTAAAAAGATTAATGTAAATCATTTAGACCACAGAGTTGTTGCATCCTCAATTCTGATTGTTTTTCTGTAATAGCGTGTTTATTAACATTAATGGAAGGAGTCTCCAGTGTCAGCACTTTCTTGATTCCTTATTGAAGGAATAAGCACATGATTGACTGATCCCAGCATGAATCTATAATATAAAATTAAAGTTTACTATTATTATTATTTACTATAGCAGCATGGTGGTGTAGTGGTTAGCACTGTCGCTTATTTATGACTCATACTCTGATGTGGACTTTGAATGACTCATTCATTATTATGACTCATATTTTAACTCAGACATCAAAGCGTATGACTCACAACTCAACTTAAACATTATAGTTTACTACTGTACTATACTTTTATAGTATCCGTTAAATGAAAAGATTATGACTCGCACTTTAAAGTCTATGACTCATATACTGATTCATACTTTAAAGCCACATACTCCGTCATACTTCAATGTCTATGACTTACAGTTTGACTCGTACCTCAATGTCCAAGACTCACATGTTGAATTGCTTAAAAAATTTAACTTTGCTTAAAAGCTTCTGACTCACAACTCAAATCAAAACTTTAGAGTTTGTGGCCTGAAATTTCATTCAGACTTTTAATTCAAAAGGTTATGATCCGTAACTCAACATGACTTTCTAAAGCTTAAGACTTCTACATCAACTTGAAAGCACAGGACTCACATTTTGACCTGGACTGCAAGGTTAATGTCATGCAACTTAAACTTTAAATTGGTGTTGTTACAAATCAAAAACTTTAAAGACTTAAATTAAGGTTCAGGCCACAAACCAAAATGTGAGCCCTAAGTTTAGAAACTATGATGGTACTTGTACTTTAATCCTTTTGATTAAAAATTTATGAATCTTTGAACACAAACCTCAAAACTTATGATCTATTCATCTTAAAAATAAAATTTTATTTAACTTTACTTAATCATTTAGTATTAAGCATTATATATACAGTATATAATTATGTTTCTATTATCATTTCATGTCTAAAAATTATATTTCTTATTTTTATTAATTTGTGTTTCAGTTTGATTCTTTTTCGTGACATTTTAAAGGATTCATTATCTCCTCTCTGAAATTAATTTTTTAATTAAAACACAACATGACCAGGTCCTCATATTACAGTATGTCATGGAATTGTTTCTGTGTACGTCATAGTGTGTAGAGTCTCACCACTGGTCCACGTCGGCCCTGTTTGATGTGTGTGAGGTCCGGTGAGGGACCCATGGGCCCCATTGCACCCCGAGGACCAGGTAGCCCTGGACCGCCAGCTCTCCCAGGGGGTCCAGGAGAACCTTTAGGACCAGGAACCCCTAAAAGAGAGAGAGAGAGAGAGAGAGAGAGAGAGAATGGCATAACAGATATGACAAGTGAAACAAGTTGTCAAAATAACATTCTGTAATACTACATGACTAGCATAACCATAGCATTTAGGCTAACCGAGCTGGGAAAAGCGTAACTTGAGCGTAAAATATTGTTTCATACAATCTCGATGTCAAGCACGGCAGACATCTAACATCTCCCTGAATGGTAATAAAATCAGTTCCAGAAGTTTTCAAGTCTGGGTTTGAATAAAATTGCAGGTCAAGAACTTGGGCTGTAATTGTTATGCCCTGAGTTGTAATTTTTGGTTACTATGAAATCATACACCACTTCGAGGTCCAATGTCTGCACTTGAGGACGGATGCAGATCTCCCAGATTTCTCTCCTTATAAGAGGAAACAGGTGAAAACCTTGCAAAGGGGAAAATCTCGAATCATCAGGTAACTAGAGAAGTGCAGTGCGCGCTGATTTATGGTGCGCTAACATGCAACTTAACGTGAACTCGAGCTTTCGATATGAGAGGAAGTCATGTAGTTTGTTAGATGTTTAAGCGGTTGAGGTCAGAAGAACATTTATTTAACAAATATCCAACATGAAAGCTCAAAAACACCTTTCTAACAACATGTTTAGCTAGCAATATGCCCGGAGAAAAGAAATAACTGTCTGGGATAAACGTCAAGGCATGACATCGAATAGCAAAACGGAAATATGGTAGAGTGTGTCAAAATGATAAAGCTCACCAGGAGGTCCTGGTTGTCCTGGAGGTCCAGGCAGGAACGAATGTGCTGTCAGCATCTTCTCACTGGTCATCTGCTTGTTGATCTCAGTGTTGCTCACCAGCATGGACATCTGCATGGAGGACAGCACTGATTCGTTTTTACAGATTGATCCTGCTAACGCTTCAAGGAACAAACATTCGGCAGAAGATACCATTGTTTTGTCCTCTATCTGCTTTTGCATTTGGTGAAGCAGCACGATCATTAGCCTAGCCCAGTGTTGCCAACTTAGCGACTTTGTCGCTATATTTAGCGACTTTTCAAATCCCTCTAGCGACAATTTTTTAAAAAAGCGACTAGCGACAAATCTGGCGACTTTTTCTTGTGTTACTGGAGACTTTTGGAGACTCTGATGTGTCTGTACTGACTCTTCTCAACTTGCCACAGCAGCTGCGGCCCCTCCCCCGTCCCAAAGCACTCACAGACAACAACCCCCCCAAATAAATTGCCCATGCGCAAATCTGCCATTAAGTGATCCCGCCTTGACGACTTTTTTTTTTTTTTTAAGTGCCTAGTGACAAATCTAGCAACTTTTGGACAAACCTTAGCAAGTTTCCAAATGTCGCCAATACTGTCTTGTAAGCACGAGGTCTTGCTTTCCCGGTACAGTTACTCATCTCCCTGTGTCTGCTCAGTGAGTGCTAGCTCCGGCTGAAAGGAGCAGCATATTCCCGTGACTGTACAGCAGCTAACATGGATGTGAATGAGCTGCACATGTAAAAAAAGGTTGTGGCAACGGACCTATCACTTACCTGCTTCTCCTTTGCTTGAAATAAAACTATTTAATTTGACCATTTTCTTTTTTTTTTTCTTATTTATTTATTTATTTATTTTTTCTTCCGATGCACTTATATTACTCACTGTTACAAAGCTTAAGTTCATAATTATATTGGACACATGAGGAAGGATTAGGGAAAACACGCAAAATGCAAATACGACGTAATTACGTCATCAATATGCAAATATACGCATGACGTCATCTAGCGACATTTGGCGACTTTTCGAGCAGACTTTAGCTACTTTCCGTTGAAAATAGTTGGCAACACTGTCCTAGCCTTAGCCCCAAACCTTTATATTGGGAAATAGCTAGCTATAAATACCAACGCTAGTAGCTTTGCTGCAATTTAGTAGCATCGCAGTAGCTGTTTTCATGTAACTAGCTAATTTGGTTGCATAATAAAACTGTCTGGTTCTTTCTAGTATTAGCTAAAATTAGCATTAGCGTTGTTGTTGAACGTTTCAACTAAATGTTTTAGATATTTTCAAACGTTGCACACGTCGAACCCGAATAGAGATGTCAAAAAAGAAAGAAAAAATCAACAGGGATGAAAAGCCAAAATGTTGAGTGTCCTGACAGGATGGCATGACTAATAGAGAATAGCGAGGGAGAGAGCGCGAGTCCGAGCTAACCTTTAGCATGTAATCAGATCCATAAGCTGTAACATGTGCGAGCGGCGAGTCCTGAGTAATGCATGTCCATGTCTACACATCAGTACACTCGCTTTACGAGTGCTGTGTTCCACTGAGCTGCACTTCAAAGCCTCGCTCTCAGCGTGTGAGGGAAGTATCCATTACCTGCCGAACCCCGGAGCCTCAGACAACGCGACACACACACACACGTGACCCCGAGAGCACACACCGGCTAGCGCTCACACGGCAAACGTAGCCTCGGGCTTCACACATAAATCTGTGAGCGTCTGGATTCATGAGCAATTTAAAATCCATTTGGAATTTGCTTTGGAGTTTTTTTTTTTTGTACAGATTTTTAGAAACGGAGTCTGGTGAGCGTCATTCACTTCCTGTATTTCCCATGGTCCGCGTGTCGAACCCGCGACGTGTTTTTTGAGCAAAATCGCTCACGACTAATGACAAACACAAAATGAGGGGTTCTCGACAAGCTGAAGTAATCGCACAACACGTCCACTTTACAGCAAACGCAGACGATCGAGCGGGACGTGTTTGGTGTGTAAAGTTTGAAGCTATGAGGCTAATAATAAGCTACAGTAACACATCAGGAAGGAGTCGAGTATCCAGGTTCACCTCGAGCTGCCTGCCTGCTGCAGGGGACTGTGTTAGTGAAAACACGTTAAACAGAACCTCAGTGTCTGTCTGTCTGTCCCGCACGCTGCCTTTATACCACGTTTGTTAGCTAAAGGCAGCGTTTACATGCTAACGAGGAGTCGATCATCGTATCCATCACTCTGTCTGTCTGTCATACTCTCTGTTTCTCAGTCCGTCTACCATACTCTCTATTTCTCTGTCTGTCTGTTTGTCTGTCTATCATACTCTCTGTTACTCTGTCTCTCTCTCTGTCATACATCCCGTTTCTCTGTCGGGCTCTCTGCAGTACCTTTACTCTGTCTGTCTGTCTGTCATATTCTATTTCTCATACTCTCTGTTTCTCTTTGTTTCTGTCTATCACATCCAGTCTCACAGTCTACATCTTTATACTCTAACCCTCTTTCTCTCATTCTTAATCTCCCTGTCACTGTCTGTCTATTATTTTCTCTCTTTCTCTCTCTCTCTTACTTCACCTTTATATCTTTCTGTGTCTATCACTCTGTTTCTGTTTGTCTATCATACTCTCTGTTACTCTGTTTGTTTGTCTATCATACTCAGTCGCACAGTCTCCATCTTTTTACGTTTCTGTCTGCATGTCTGTCTGTCTACTATACTCTTTTACATCATCTGTCTGTCTGCAAGTCTCTCTGTCTCTGATTCCTAATTTCTCTATCCATCACCTATCCATCATCTATTCTCTGTCTGTATATCAGTGTGTCTGTCTATGTCATACTGTTTGTCTTGTTTGTTTCTTATCTTCTGTCTTTCTATTTGTTATTATATCATATAGTTTATCTGTCTGTCTGGTTATCTGTCTAATATACTCTGTTTTCTGTCTGTCTCTCAGTCTCCCTTTCCCAGTCACTTTGTCTGTTTCTTCGTTTCTGTCTGTCTCTCTATTCCTTCTATTATTATCTATATATCAGTCACCTTGTCTATTTGCTTCTCTTTCTGTCTATCTGTATAACTGTGTCTCTCAATCTCGCTCTGCTAGTCAGTCCTTCAGGTTCTCTGTTTCAGGCTCTAAATTTTTTTTTTGCTTTTATGTTTTTCTGGCTCCCTTTATCATGCGCTCTCTGACAGGGTTCTCTCGCTCTCGCCCTTTGATTTCTCCTTCTCTCTCTCTCTCTCTCTTTCTGCATACCCACATTAATAATCCATCCATCATGCTGTTTCTGGCTGAGAGCTGAATGAGGAGCGAGTCGCTGAGGAGGGGGCATGTAGAGGGCACGCAGAGGGCACGCAGAGGGCAGGTGGAGGGCAGGCGGAGGGCAAGCTGTGCGTCTACAGGTCACTTCAATCATGTTTTATTAGCGTATAAACTCCCCGTTCCTCCCTGAGGTCCTGTATCGGGTCTGTAACGTACCTGTTCACCGAGCCTTATTAGACGTTTACTGAGCTTTAAACAGCCACGTATTAATAACGTAAAACAAACCGCAGCGTTTCACTTAAATCTATAAACTTTAAACCGTTAAAAATGTTTAAACCGTTTCTGCTCTGATGTCCCTCTTCACCAAGCACTTAACGGAATTTAATGTAAAGTAACGTCTCTGTGTCACGTGTTACATACCTTCTGCTTGAGCTGAAACACGTTTAATTTAATCTGATGAAAGTCTTCACACGTGGCTGAGCAGGTTCCCGCTTTCATCACGTTATCAGACTTCTCAAAGAGAGGATCTGAAAATAAATAAATAAATAAATAAATAAATAAAATAATAGAAATTATTTGACAGTGGTCATTGTCGCAAAAGCAGCTTCACAGAAACAAAAGAAAATCAAAGAAATGAATATGAAATGTGTGAGGAAGTCTGTATAAATCATAATCAGGTCAGGTTGTTCCTGATGAGCCGAGGGCGACGTGGCAAGAAAAACTCCCTCAGATTCCATAATTATGTGGGAATTATAGGAAATAAAAAACATCCAAACATCCTCATGACCCTAAAACTTCTTTTTTAGAAACATCTTTGATATTGCCAGATTTATACCGTCTGGATGTTTAGCTTTAAAACACAAACACACTGCTTTATATTCAGGGAAAAAAAATCAGGGCTAGAAAATACTAACCAAAAAAGAGTTTTTTTTTTTTTTTTTTTTAGGAGATGATTTAAAAACTTCTAAAAATGACTAGAATGATTTACTTTAATATTTTAAGTCTGCTGTTAATTTTCCGCACAGCATGATGAAACCAAAAATCAGTGAATCTTGTGTAAAGGGTGTGCGAGACGTGCAAGGAGCGTTCGAGTCAAACCGGGACTTTTGTTGTACACCAATGCACTTATCCCAGTGGTTCACTCGTGCTTGGACACGACCAAGGTAGAAAGTCTTCTCCGTACTTCTTTAACTTAATGTCATATTCATATGTCCATCTCAGGACTGAATTACACTCGTCAGTGAGTTACCCTCAAAGAATATAATGATGTGCAGGAAAAGTGCTAAAAGCTTACATCCTTCAACCTCCCATCCATTTAGAGGGAACGGGACTGACCTGATAACCCCCCTCCACACACCCACACCCACACCCACACACACACACACACAAACACACACACACATATCCGTTCACTCCCTGATAAACTCAGTGGTCTGGAAGGTCATGTTGCTCACATGTGGAATGTGAATGCTTATTGATGATGGCACTTGCACATCATCATTATCATCATCATCATCATCATCATCATCATCATCGTCATCATCATCATCGTCATCATCATCGTGTGTGTCCCTAACTGACCCAGAAAAGAGGAAGCAGCCTGATGGAGTAACACGAGAGGCTGTTTAAAGTTCATGCTAACGCAGCGCTGCTCGGACTCATTAGCAGAGTAACGGATCAGCGAGCGGCCCGGGAGGACGCAGGAAGCTCGGAGGTATAAAAGGATAACATGAGAGATAACATGAGAAGGATTCGTCAGGAATGAAGGAAAGATAGGAAACGTTTTGGGCAACATTTATAGATCTGGTTTAGAGTTAATAAAATCAAGCGAGGTTTAATAAAGATGTTGAAGTGATTTTTCGACATCTCATTATTTTGACTTAAATATCATGTGGTTTTATCTTCCTTTTATCAACCTTCCTCGTTTGGCTTGTGTTCGAACTTCAAAACAGCGTATGAAACATGATTACGAACATCATTTTGAGTTTTAAACATAAACAGTTGATCGTTACTGATGTAAAGTGTTAAAGTGTAACAGCTGATAAAATATCAGCACAGTGAGAGAGGACAAGTTGCGTAATTGAAGACATGTTAGGGGACAATATGAAGATTCCTAAAGGATTGCATTAAAAACAGAGAAAGAACAAAGTGATTTACGATTTTGCTTCACGTATCAGAGTGTGAAAGTGTTTCTCGGCTCACACAGGGACACACACACACACACACACACACACACACACACACGAGAGAGAGAGAGAGAGAGAAGAACGCATGATGACCTTCAGAGAGCGTTTTAGCAACTCACCGCTTCATTAAAAATCCCGGACCTGCTGTGTGTGTGTGTGTGTGTGTGTGTGTGTGTGGGAACCAGACCGGAGCAGTAGGGGGGGCGTATTTGAACAGAAAGTGAAAGGAGAGGGTTAATGATTACCAGGTGATGCGACTCTGAAGTTGATGCTCTATTAATGTGACGGTGTACACAGGGACGGGCGTGTTTGTGCAGCAGTGCAAATGTAGCAGAGAGAGAGAGAGAGAGAGGGAGGAGAGGAAGGGCATGAGAAAAGAGAGAAAGAGGAGGGCAAGGAAGGCTTTCCCTCCACCTGTTTTCTGAGAATTTTAAAATGTGTATGTGAGAAGTCCATGAAAAGGAAGTTTTAGAAGAAATTATTATAAATGACAAACAAAAATTTAAATCAGGTTTTTATTAATCATAATCATCATCATCATTAATCATTTATTTTAAATAGTTTTGATGAGTAAAGTATTTTAATGAAAAGATCAATATTCACTGGCAAAAAAAAAAATTAAAAATCCCTTTTTCATAATATTTTATTGAACTGCCTTTTGCTTTGATTACGGCCGAGGCATCGTGTAGATACAGTAAGCTCATGCAACATCACAACATTAATATCAGCCCAGAATCACATTTATTTCTCTCCACAGTCTCATATTATTGATGGGAGAGTCGGACTCCTGCCTAAGCGTTATTTATTCAAATATTTGATTACACAAAACTTTCACGATCATTCCACATTTTTTTTTCTTCTTTTTGAAGATGATGGTCCATCACTATCCTTCCAGGTTTTAATATTCGTTTTTTAACAGTTCTTAACCCAATTTTAGTAGTTTCAGTAATTTCCTTAGTTGTATTCTTTGCCTGATGCAGAACAATTTGTCTCTTCTATAACACAGTATCACCTTTGCCCCGCCCACAGGATCATTCCGACATGGTTGTTTAAGAAATGAGAAGCTCCTCACTGGATCAGTTAGGGTTTAATCACTTGTTGCCGCTGAACCGCATTAATCACTGTAGTAATCATCCAATAAAGATCTCCTAACTATTCGCTTAGTTCAATTCACATGGTGACTTTTATCTGCTATAATTTTATCTGTTTGTATCTGATAGATAGATAGATAGATAGATAGATAGATAGATAGATAGATAGACATCTCTATGCTGTAACTTTACCATCATTGTAAACCAGCTTGAGAGAGATTCAGGACTTCATCCTCTATTCTTTATCATTAACAAATGAGCTAAGCTGCTGATACTAGCTAGCATTTGTCACAAGTTAACCAATAAACCAAAATATCAGTAATCAGGTTTGAGATACGTTACCATAACAACCATGGTTTTGCTAAGTTACCTGTCATGTGGATAAAGATTTCTACCATGGCAGAATTTGCATTTCTGTTCGAAATTTAGTGACATCTGAACTTAAATCCGAATTGGTTTTATACAAACATGCTGAGTATTTCGAATTAGTTCTTAATAGAATTTATCGTGTTGTGTAGGCTGTGTGTATAAAGTGTGTGTGTGTGTGTGTTTATAGAAGCGTACTTCTTTGTCCTTTACTGCATGTCTTGCCGTCCTCCTCCAGGTAGAAACCCGTCTCACAGTCGCACTTGTAGCTGCCCGGAGTGTTGATGCAGATTTGAGAGCAAACTGTCTCATTCTTGCTGCTGCACTCATCGATGTCTGGAGGAAAGAAAAAAAAATAAAAAGAATATCTAAACATTTAGGGGGAAAAAATTATTTAAAACAGCATGCACACAATGCCCTGTACCGTCATTTTTTGAGTAGCACTTCCACCATAAAACAACAAACAAACTAACAAACAAACAAACACAAAACAAAATGATTTTTGACCAAACTCCTGAAAACACACAGCTCCACGTGACTTTCTGTCGTTTCCGTGACTCACCTAAGCAGTAGGGTTTCTGTCGGTTTCTATGGCGATCTCGGTCGTAGCGGTAACCGGGGTAACACGTGCAGACGACGCGACCGAAATGATCTGTGCACTGCTGCTCACAGGGGGCGTCGGCACACACGTCGTAATCTACACACACACACATATAAAAACAAACACAAATAAACAGCACATAATAAAATGACATTGTTATGGTTTTTTTATCCTAAAAAAAAAAAAAAAAAAAAATGATTAATGTTATTAACATTGTACAGTATAAAATGCCAGGACAATTTTTATATGAAAAAGTGTTACAGGTTCCACATGTTGCAAATGAATGGCGATCTCCTTATCTCCTAAACACTGGTAATTTGCGATCGTGAAGATGTTAATATTACTCGTCACGCTGTGAGATCTAGCTCCAATTCTATATCAGACTGAGTGATAAAGGTGTTCGATGTAAGAAAATCACAACTTTTTATCAACGTCAAGAGTCTTTCTTTTCTATTCATTAGCAATTATTACAGTATACATACAGCAAAGGTCTGCTGATTGTAGTAAAAATTATCGTCATAAATATGTTGGCCAACCTTATGAACACGATTATTTAATAACATCACTCACTATCTTCAGAAACATCATGCGTTTGTTTACCTTTCTTTTTAAAACATTTTAATGTTTTTTTACCTGTGGATTTTTAAATAACTACAATTCTTAAAGCTTTTACTTTTTTGATTACCCACAATCCCACAGCACAAGAGAGAGAGAAGAACCATTTGCTCAGTTGTAATCACGTGACGCTCGGCAGACAAAGCGCATCTGTACTACAGTACTCATATATCAAGACCTCGCTCGTTTAACAAGTCAATATGTATTCATTATTTTTTTGCTTGTCTTGCAAAATGTTCGCAGACCGACTTACAAGGTTCCACTGTATAATTAAACTGAGAACAAATAAAATAAGCTAAATGCCCCAGTATGGCTGAGGGGGAGTTTGTGGGTTTGGTGAGGGGGTGAAGGCACACTGCTGCAGATTCCGAACACGAAACAAGAAGGTCACTAAAAAAACAATGCAGCACAATAATCTTTAAATAATAATCTTTTAATTACTAATTAATAAGTCCCTGTCTCAACCTCCTATTGGTGGATTTTAGACAAGGATCATAATAACATAATTGGGGTAAAATCACAAAAAGAAAAAAAAAAAAACCTGACTGGTTACTAGGTTACTAACTAGTGTTAGGATCTGTCTAGTGATGGAAACTTAAAAGCACTTCTTGTGATTTGCGCTGGATAAAAGCGTCTGCCAAATGGATAAATGTAAAAGCAACAACCAATCAGAATCTAATATTCCATTAATAATTGAAATAATCGCCCAAATGAAATAAAAATGCATCAGTTAAACACCACAATCGGAAACAGCCCGATCCTAATTAGGTGTGTGTGTGTGTAAACCTTTGATAATCTGTTCAATAGCCAATTATTAGCCATGTAAAAACTCTGACTGATTGTTTACAAACAAAAAACATTCTTTCTGTGCGTGTTTGGGTAACATTAGGTGATATGACGTGTTTCCAGGAGGGAAATCCACAGTTGCTTCATTTCCTGTTCAGTAAACTCAGTGTGAACCTTTTTAAATTTTTCTAACCAATCATAACACAGAAGGTGGGATTTATTGGAAAAGATGAGAAGCCTGAGCTAACCTCAAGTTTGGGGAAGTTAATTCCTGGCAGATTAAACACTCTGAACCACTTTGTGGATGTAATTCTGATCGAACGCTTTGAGGATGTAAACGCACGTCTTATCAGATCAGTGTCCATGTACAGCAGATTCTCTAATCATGCTGATTTTTGCTGAGGCTCTCTTTGATTGCGATGGTGATAAATTTGACGATTACATCTGACCGAGCAGACCTCCATGAATTCTTTTAAGATGTTAAATTTGTTCTTCAACTTTAAATAAATCATACAGCCTATTAAGACGATTTAATCAACATCTTTAATCGCCTTCAATTTATACTGTATACTGCGCTAGACTTTAATAAATCACTATTCGTGTGTCCCACATGTCCTTCATGGAGCGTTTCTTTAATAACACTCCCGATTTATCTGCCAATTTGTTTCCCAAATTATGTGTGTGTGTGTGCCCTGTGATGGATTGGCACACTGTCCAGGGTGTACCCAGCCTTGTGCCCTAAGTCTCCTGGGATAAGCTCCACCTCCGCGACCCTGAGTACAGGATGAAGCGGTATAAAAGATGAGATGAGATTTTTTGTTTAAACGTCCCTCTCGCTCCCTGCCTCGGCGCTTAACAGGTGTCCAGATTCTTCTAGAAAGAAAATTAGAAATTTAAATCAGATGTGTAATTTGTGATCATTTCATCTCGCTCTTCCTTGTTACTATAAAAACACTGACAGCTGTTTATAGAAAAATGCTACAACGGTACAAACTGATACCGCATCTAATTTTAAGCAAGTTTCCAATTACGGCAGATTTCTTTATCGATTTATTGCACAATCAAGGAAAAGGAGAAAGTTTCGATCTGATGAGACATTCCCGAAGTTCTGTGTTTCTCATCAGATGAGGAAACATCGTCTCAGCTCAATCACACGGAAAATAACCGCTAAACTACCTCATACAGACATATAAAACAAGCGCACACACACAGAAAACTCTTCACAGTGTGGCTCAGGACCAGGTTTTCCTCTGACGTTTTATGGCTGAAATCCTGTTTGTGGTTTCAACCTCGAAAATCTCTGAATGGGATCTAAAGAGAACGCGCCAATGTACGTCTGATCATTTGTAGAGCTGAACACAACCTGATGTTAATCATATAGAAAGAAAGAAAGAGTTAGGGACAGATGGGAGAAATAGGAATGGAAAAAAAAAAAATCAACCTGGTGGGACGCATGATCTAGAGAGAGAGAGAGAGAGAGAAAGAGGAGACTGATAGAGAAGGAAAAGCAAAGTGAGCCAGCGTTCGTACCTTCAGGAATACACTGGCCCAGGACGAACTTAAAGCCTCCGCAGCATTTCTTCCTACAACACATAAAAAAATATACAGGGAATAAATTCTTTTCAGTTTGACATTAAATACAGCTCTGATATTGATTTTAATATCGTCTCTTATATCGTATCCACTCTTAGTGCAACTCAGGAAAAACATCAACAGTGTTTTGGTGAAAATGATGCTGTACTGTAAAAGATGGGAAACATATTTACACCAGTTGATCCTGGATCCTAATTGGTCAGAAAGAGTTGATTTATGTTCTCTAAAAGCAGCTCTGACAGTACGGCAGCTACAATCCACAGGTTTATATTAAAGGTCGAGTATTTCTTTAACAGTGGTTAACACCACCAGGTCTCACCAGGTCTCAGAGCTCCACCAGAGAAATGTGTGTATGTGTGTGTGTGTGTGTTAATGCTACAGCTTAAATAGTGCATCCCTAAATCTCCAAAAGTGTTGTTTCAGTGTCTATGTAAATGAGCTACTGCTGAATCACGCCCTTCAGACAAGGGGAGGGGCTCTTCTTACATGAGGTCACAATAGGGGAGAAATCTAATTGGCTTGTTTAAACCCCAAAGCCAATACAAAAATGGAAAAATAGATTTGTTTGCACACACACTTGAGACGCGTGTCTAAATGTCTAAACATGACTAATGCGTATCCTGCATAATAGACGCCCTTTAAATTACTCGTTCTAATACTTTATTGTTTATTTGTTTCTAAAGTAACAGCTCATTCTACAAAAATGGATTAAAATACCATGTCTGTTTAACATTTATCTAAGGAGTCTCCAGTGTCAGATATAAATCTCTAGCTATGTTAAGTTAATCAAGGTTAGTAAAGGAACAAGTGTTTAAAGCTGCATTAACATAAACAAGAAGAGGAGACGGGGCTGTCAACATTAAGATAGCTAAAAATGGATAAAAGTGATGAATGATGTCATGCTTTAGTTAATACTTCACATTATAAATGCAGGTATTAAATAATAAGAAGAAATAAAAAACTCAAAGGAAATGTTATTGCAGGAATCTGATCAACTTCAAAGTGAAAAGAGTCCGGCTTCTTCTTCTTCTTCATCACGCCACCCAGTCGCTGATTATTTTCCTATCACAGCATGGCACTGAGGGTTGTTTCAGGGTGTGGAGCCGAGCATCAGGTGTGTAACAGAAAGATGGTTTGCTTAAACCTTCGTGTTCACATTTTGACCTAAACTGAGCAAAAGTGTTCTTAAAGAACTTTCCCAAACCATGTTAATGTGAAATGCATGTGTGTGTGCGTGTGTGTGTGTTTGTGTGTCTTGGACAGAGCCTGTTGTGACTCACTTTTACACAATGCGACACCGATCCAACATTTTATCAAACTCTGCTGGGGTTTATAAAAAAAAATCACATAACAGGATTATCTCCTGAATGCAGTCCACTTAGAAAAACATTCGTAATGATATAGAAGATTATAATAAAATATAAGGAATAAAACACTAGGGGTCATGCTGGTATGGTTAAATAATTAACCACATGAACAGAATGTCCTAAACTGGTTCATTCGTCCTTTGTGGGTCACGCCAATTGCGATAGATTTTTTTTATTTGTTGCTAAATTATTATTTCTTCTTCTTCTTCTTAATAATATTATTAAACCTTTAAAACGATTGCAGGATGAAAACACATGTTCAGTTACCCGCGCTGAAGTGATATGTTTATAATACATTTCACACTATAATGTAGTAATATATACAGTATGTGTAATATTCAGACAGATGAAGTTCACACCTTCCATTGAGTTTAAGGACGACAAAACACAACATAAGTATTTCTCTCACCTCTGAGCTTCACACTAGCGAGCATCGACCGGCTAGGTTTGAGTCATGTGAGTAAAATCACTGACAGATTTCTGCAAACCAAAATAACCTGAACTGAGCGACTCCTCCCACCCGGAATGATTATAACAGACGGGAATAAACAGTCCTGCCAGTTTGGCGTGGTGTTTTATGATAAATCAATCCGCATAAATCTCCACTGCACAGAAATCTGAACCTCACACGCAACCAGGAGGACGACATTAGAGCAACATGAGTCAGAGAAATGTATCACAACATGGTTTTTATTGGGAAATATTTCACCTGAAGGCTTTTCAGACAGCGTGTACCAGAAACACAGGAACAAACAGGCATGACAAACTTTTTCTCCACTTTCTTTCACATTCAAAAACATGAATACAAATGGTGTTCGAGTCAAAGTGGGACTTTTGCTTGTAAAAACTCCTGTTATTTCCCCATATAATCCCCTGATACACTAATACAACTTATCCGAGTGTTTCACTAGTGCTTGGACACCATCAAGGTAGAAAGTTCTCTGTGATCCGACTGCCTGTCTGATACACTGAATTCCCTGTGGAAATGTCTTGGAGCGAGGTCAGGACTGTACGCAGGATGTGGCAATAACTCCCAGGAAAGTTCCTATAACGTGATAGTGGTGTTGGTGAAGGAGTGTGTGTACTGTTCCCACAGGCAGATGTGTCTCTTCAACAAGTTGGCGATGAAGTATCTGTCGATTTTCAAGGATCAGGCTTAAGTTTACAACTTGCGCGATGTTCACAAGCCAGGATCGTCATCCTCGATGTTTAAAACGTCTGCACCATTCCGATGTTTTACTTCAGCTAAGAGTCTCAAGTCTTATTGTAAATGTCAATCACTTTTTTATTGCTTCATTCACCAGAAATTTCATCACTGGTTCCGGTTAGACTTGAAATACGAATATTCTGACTCTGACATTCAAGAACAGTATTAAATGCATGAGAACGTACAGTACATGAGGCTGAGCGCTGGATCAGCCTCTCCTGCAAACCACGGCCTGCTTTCCTTAGCAATGAAATCACAGAAAATTTCTGCATTATTTTATAAACAATACATTTATTTATTACTTTAATAAAGCAGAAATACGTTTGGTGTCTTCTATGTTTGTTTTTAGTCAAATTTGTTCAGGGGAAATTCTGTGTAAGTTAGAATTGATTCACACCTTTTGATTATTTCGGTACAGTTAAGAACATTAAGAGGTTTTATGTGCGAGAGGCTTTACTGCCACCTACTGGACCGGAGTGTGGCACAGTAGATTATCCTGCCAATCTAAGATATTATCGCTTTGCATTAGACATGACTTTAAGCAATCAACATTTAAACAGCATTTTAGCATTAATTAGCATTTTTACCCTGATTTTCTCCCTTATTTAGTCGTGTCCAATTCCTCCCCGTCACTAGGGGGCGCTCCACATTAAGCTACTACCACGCAGTCGGACGGGGCCGAAGACTATAGTGCGTTCCACTCAGCCTGAAGTACCCTGTAAGGTATGCTTCACAGAGTGTTCAGTCAAAAAGTTAAGTGTGATCCTAAACCGCAGGGAGCGATAATGTTCAGTTCAAAGGGAACTGCGAACAGTGTAGGGAACAAGTGAACAACAGGTGTTCACTTCACCGAACAAGGAATGAAAAAATTCCCATCAGTCATTGCGTCTCGCTGGAGTGTAAAAAAAATGGAGCTCGAAAAAGGATTTATATATTTATTATCATTATTATCGAGGATGACATCATATTAAAAGGACACAAGAATTTACATTTTTATTTAATCAGGAAATCTTTAGTATTATATAGGCTAGTAAGCTGTAATCTTATTAAAAATTATAATTAATCAATAATTTATTTACTAGCTATACACGTTTCAATAGTATATTTTATAATGATATTAGATTTTGTTTTAATAAATATTTAATATTTAGTGTCCGTAGTGTGAAATTTTCAGATTTCTGAGGGTATCCAGGGGGCTAATGTTACCGTGGTAACGCAGGAGGAAGTGACGTCAGAGTGTTCCCTTCAAACGGAGTAGGGAGCACCCTGTGAAGTACACTTTGAAATGGAAGCAGTCTATCACTTGTTTCCTCCGAACCACATGACGCCAGCTGACTGCAGCTTTTTAAACTGCTCGCTCATGCACTGTTGGGGCGGCGTAACACACTCCTTCCGCTTGCGTGAGCTCACAGACGCCCCTGATTGGCTGTAGAGCAGTGATTAATGTGGAAGCACTAAATACCTCTCACCCCTCCCCTCTGAGAGAGCTCGGCCAATCAGCTCTCGCTAGACCTCCGGCCGTGAGAGGTAACAGCATCACCCGGGAACCGAACTCGCGATCTCCGAATGATAGGACGAGCACCTTACCACTGCGCCACTCAGAGGGCCAGATTAGATCCTTTTAGTAGTTTTATTGCTTTAAATAACATAGCAGTATAGCAACTAATTGAAAAAATTTTAAAAAATTGAAAAAATCAAACTGAATCGGATTTACAGCTCTAGAGGTCTAACAGTTATTGGTCAGGAAGTGTGTGAAGCTTTGACGTGTATGTGACATGAATCTGGTTTTTTAATTAGAAAAGATTTACACTGTTTCTAAAAGAATATTACGAGATAATATACAGTATTACAGTAACGTGCCGCTGCGTTGGTGGTCCGATACATTGGAGGAAAATTATGGGACGGTTTTATGTCCCCTGACATTCCTGCAAGCCATAAATCCTAAATCACACACACACACACAAAGGGCGTGTCACATAGCATCATAAATCTGTGTTCCACCTGATCCTCCTGTTCAGAGGCCTGTCAGACTCACATTCTGCTCAGGGTGAGGAATTAAACTGTGTGACGTGCTGTTTTAACTTTAGCTGTCAGTGTGTGTGTGTGTGTGTGTGTGTGTGTGTGTGTTTAAGTGGGGGAGAGAGAGAGTGAGTGTGTGTGTGTGTGTGTGTGTGTGACCTTTAGACGTTCAACACATCCACTCAGGCTCACGGTGAAATAAATCAATTCTGGTCATGTGACCAGTCGCGGGATACCATACGGTATAGATCGGGTTTGTGTTGTGGCTGGAATGTAAAACCCAAGCAGTTAGACTAATAACACAGGCCACAACCGTCTCATTATTCACTCTTGCAAGGATGAAGGACTGCCGTATGTTTCCCTGACTAGAAACACACAAAAAGATTTCTTTCTTTTTATCCACCTGACGTCCTGGAGGCGTTACACACCCGTGATGAACACTTCAGCCTAATTAATCACTCAATGACAAAAGAGACCTAAAGGAGAGGTGTTCTGAGGGTGCTAATACTTTTAACACAGTAACACTTAACATGAATTTGGGTAAGAATATTTTCAGATGTTGCTAAACCACAAAGACAAAAAAAAAAAAAAAAAAGGTTCTCAAATGGAGTGAACCTACATCGAGCCTAAAACAACCACAGTGAACGGAAAGCGTTTTGGATTTGGCTTCAGTTAAAGCCAACTTTTATTATTTCTTGTGCATAAGTAAACACAGGTCTCAGAGCCCGCCCAAACTGTGTGTGTGTGTGTGTGTGTGTGTGTGATAATGCGCTAGATGAAATATCCCTCAGTTACTGCATATTTCATACCTCAACTCCCTTTCTTTCGCTCCTTTCCCAAACAAACCATTTCAGTGTCTATGTAAATGAGCTACTGCTGAGCCACGCCCCTCCAGAGAACAGCAGGGCTCTTCTTATATGATGTCAAATAAGAAAGGATGGATTAAATGTAGAATTCTGATTTTGTGCTATTTTGTACAGAAAATAAGAGACACTACGTATTATATTATTATCTATATCTGTAGCGAGCAACTGCCCTGAATAGGAAGCCATATTGGATTTGGCCACAGATTAAGATGGCTGAAAGTGCCAATACTTTTGTCATGGAGAGAGAAATCCTAAGTAGTGAGCAAATACAATAAGTCATCTCTTGTATAGAAATAATATTATATTAGAACGATTGTATTAAAAGATAAACCCGTGATTTAAAGATAAACCACTGACGTCATTCTCATCACAGACCATCATCATCATCATCATCATTATCATCCCCAATCAGGATGAGTTTGTTAAAAAGTGACCAATCAATGGCCTGCACTGTTATTAGACTCGCCCACAATTAAATTCCTTGTTCAGTATTTATGATACAGTTTACATTAGCGTTAATACGCATAGTTGACAGGTAAAGAGTTTTTAAAAATAGTTTAAGGTTAAATCTACAAATAATCTGCTGATCTTTAATGTAATCAGTGATATTATTATTATTATTATTATTATTATTATTTCAGGTTGAAGCCCACGTCTGTCTGTCTGTCTTTTAGTACGGCAGAACTCTCTGTCTAACTTATTTATATGAAGAAATCACTTCTTGTAAGGTTTATCTAAGGAGTATCTTACACTCCCTCATAACATGCTCATAATGTCCCTTCTACTCAACATTTTGATTTGACTTATGGCATAGATGGAAATACTGAAGGACTGTCAAAGTTTCATTAAATTCTGTTCAGCTGGACAGACATACAGACATACAGACTTTTTCTGAGACTGGTTTCTGGTCCTCCAGTTTATGAAACGTAACGATATCACTGAAAGAGCGAGTTCTTACCAATGTACAGATAAAAAACCTTTGTTTTATTTATATAGATGGTAAATAGAAACAGGAACAACCACTGGAGAAGTGTTCGGAGGTTAAGACCACTAGGAGGTGGATGAGCACACACATGCGCCCATGCACACACACACACACACACACACACACACACACACAGTGAAATGTACAAAACCTGTGGGGTCTCATTAAATCCACCAATAATGTACTATACAAATGTTTCTTGTTTGATTTTTTGGAAGGAGAGCTTATAATAAAAAGAGTAAAATATAAAGATAATTTTAAAAATATTAAAAGTTTCTATAAAATAAATACAAGCGAATGCAGCAAACACGACCACACAGTGCGGTTTTATTACTTCTACATATTGTTTTACTATAAGTTTGATTTACAAGTAGAGCACTAATGATAATATGGGATACAGACTGGCTCACACACGTTTACACTCACACACACACACACACACACACACACCACTCACATGCACAGGCACATTGAGGATAAACACTCGGGTTTAATAATCCAGAACGAAGCAGCTGGAGGAAATGAAATCGCACTGATCATTAGTTAATGATGCTGTTTTTAAGACCAAGCTTTTAATCTAAATCTATAAAATAAATCAGTAGGCAGGTGGGACTCACGTTTAATTATGAACACTTCACTTTTTTCACACCAAAGCATCTGCAAAGGCTAATGAAGAACAAACTTGTGTGTGTGTGTGTGTGTGTGTGTGAGGTTTAATTAAATTCCGCCACACAGCATCACTAAAGCACTGAACTGACCTATAAAACAACGGATACTGAAAGTGTCCTGTGTTACACTAAACACAGATGGACATTCATGACATCATAACGATAGCAAAACACATCAGAGAGAAAGTGAACAGCGTTATAATCCCAGAGTTATTCGTTTCCTCTTCACTTTCTCTGTTTGTAATTATTAACACCATGTCTAAAACGGAAATTGCCCTTTCACACTCTGTTTTACTAGCATGCTAACTCTACTCTCTATACTAACATAAAAAAGAGCTAGCAGAGTAAATTTACACGGTCAAAATCTTGAAAACCGGTGATGAATTAATAAAACATTGGGTAACTGCTGAAGCTAAGACTAGGCAGACGATCCTGCTGGTAAATAAGCTAGCTAACTAGGCAAGCAACGAATGTACGCCAGATTAGCGCAAAATGTAGACAATTATAGGACTGCAAAGGTTGTTCACTTACCAGCTTTAAAATGTTGAACATAAAGGTTTTTTTTTTTGTAATTTGTTTATGTGTACGGGTCGCCTTACACAAAAGAGCTGTCACTATGGAAATGATAACGTACTGAAACAAGCGCAATACGCGTTATTTTATATGTAGCCTATATTGTTATCATCTGGTTCCAACTTTCTCTATTTGGGGATTCAGAATAAATCAGATAAATGTATAAAAAGTAAAAAAATATTAACAGCAACAATAACAATCACGCAGTTCAAAGTGGTGTTATGCAAAGTCACACATTGCAAGAAGGTTTGGTTTTATGATCAACGCTAAGCATAAACATAGTGTTTTATTTTAGACTGACTATTTTTTCTTATTGATTAACCTGAAATAAAAGTTGGTATTTGTGTCATCTTTGCGACATTTTTAACATTTTTGTTAACCATGCATAACTTTAGTTCGGGTCAAAAACATTAAGGGCGCAGATTCATCTAAGGTAAACAAACAACAACAAAATCTACAAGGCTAGAGTTTGGTTGTCATTGTCCTGTTATTATTGTTGCTCAGCTCGGCATCTGCCGAGTCGTTCACCCCACCGTTTGTTTATTTCTTTCTTCCTGTCGCCTGCTTCGCTGTCCAAATAATGGCAAGAAGAATAAACCTCAGCCTGACTGGTTTAAAAAAAAAAAATCTACCCTGGAGACAATATAAGTTTCACTCTGATTTCCTGTAACTGCTAATCTGCATTAGCATGGTTTTGTTTAACGCTAACATACACTGGGGTGAATTTATACATTATATATATATATAACATGTATATCTGTAGTGTCATCTTGTTTCCTATGGTGTTATGGCGCGATCTGCGTTATAGCGATTGCGTGAGTGTTTTTGATAAATAAACGTGTCGCCAAGGGGCTGACTCATGTCTCCTGACACACAAACACACACACTACACACTCCTGCTGATCCGAAGGATCTCTGGAAACTGATCAAAGGCTGTTAATCACAATCACATCGCATACACACCGCGTCTATGCCATGTGTTTCTGTCTCTGTTTCCACCACCAGTTATAAGTAAGATTTGCTAAAAATAGGAGTAGTAATTTTATTTCCTAGCAGTGACCTTCTAACGTAACTTAGCACAAATGTTCTTTAGTAACATTATCCCACAGTTCTAGAGGTAACTTTATCCATTAAGTAGGAACTTTCTTAGGTAACATTAGTATGCACTATATAAAAATTGTTTAATTTAATATTTGGGAAAAACTCTGATGGTAATTTTACCTAGCTAATACTAATAAACAGTTAGTGACATTTTTCTTTCTTATGTAAACTAGCAGCAAACACTATCTTGTGTTTTTCTTTGATATTGATTATAACAGTAAAAATAAAAATTCTCAGTCAAATATAACCACGACTTTTTAGATAAAGGTCACACTGAAGGCTGTACGGGTTAACCTAGTAGCTTGGCATTAATGAGACTTTATTTGTTTAGTGCATGAGAGCAGAAGATCACCCAGAAGCTAATCTGCAGTCATTTTTTTTGCGTGAAAACACCTGGACTTTTCTCACTTCACACTTTAGTTCTGTAGCCATGAAGGCGGGGATCAGGTTACCCGGATTAGATTTAGAGTGAACGCAGTTATCCGTGTTTGTCTTTGACTGCTCCAGTTAATTCACACACACACACACACACACACACACACACACACTGATGTAAAGTAAACACAGCAAAATAATAACCCTCGAAACACTTATTTAACTTTCGCAGGAGAATCAAGAAGGGAAAAATATTTGTAAAAAACTGCTAGCTCAATTTAGCACAGCTTACTACTACCAAATTTAGCCAACAGCAGTTATATCTAATCAAGCAGAACTACTTACTATTGTAGTTCTAAATTAAACACAATAAATAGTTTTTAAGCTAGCCGGAGTTAACACAAAATGAGACTCACAGCACAAAGATGCCAACTTGCTAGCATAAGGGATTTTTTTCATCTGTTTAACACTAGGAAAATCAAAGTTGGTAAATTTAGCCACAGCTAACTAGCCAACTAGCTAGCGAGATAGCTGATTTTCTAGCTTTTCCCCCCTGAAATAAATCTGTACTAATAAAAATGTCGATTGTAAATAACTGATTATTAGCTTGCGACTTGTTAGAGAGGCTAATGCTAATAGATACGATCAGCACAGGAGATAAACTAGTAAAACTACATTTATCGAATAAAGTTCTAAATACTGTAAATCTGAGCTAAAATGAAAGCAAACTAACAAGTAATTAATATCTCACTTTATACATACTGATATTGATCATGAAAAGATGTACAGTATAATTACCACCTGGCTGGGAGACAGAAAACACTTTGAGTACTATTTAGTAGTTATGCTAGCTACCTTACTAGCATTACAATTCTGTGGTCAAATTAAAGGCAGTAACGTGATGATGGATCTAAAGCATTAAATGTGATCGACAGGTCATCACATTTTATCATAAGAATTCGAATTCCTGCTTAGTTTGTTGTGTTTACGCCACGCAAGTGTGCTAGTTTAACAGAAAGTTTTAAAAGTCCACTTGGTTTCTTTTTGAGCCTCTTTGAACCTCAGCTAATCTGTTTCAGCAGTTTCTAGTCCCTGGAGAGTCCAATGTTCACATCTGGACCTCCTCCATGTCTCTTAACACACTACACTACACACACACACACACTATTATATATTACACTTTGCATACACTGTCATATCAGCTGCTCCTGGTCATGTGCATCAGTCTGGGTGTTTTATTCGTACATATATTTCACATTTCTAGATAAATATTATCTGCACTACGGGAACACTACACCGTCCCACCAGGACATTTTTCACTAGAACGCTGTCGTTTTCCAGAACAATGCACGTGTATATCATGTAGCGCCGTCACAGCTCGTAGAAATCAGCTGTGTGTGTTTATATAAAGTGTCGAGGTATCAGAAATGTGTTTGTTTAAGGCTTTTTCAGCTAATGTGTGTGTGTGTGTGTGTGTGTGTGGATCTAATGTTCTGAAACACTTGGTCTCCACTCTGTTCTGGTTTCTGATTGGCCAGAAGGTGTTGATTAATTGTCTACAACAGCAACACTCATTGTTCTGTGAATGGGGGGGGTTATTTAACATTTATGGAAGGATCTCCAGTGTCAGCGCTTTGGAATAGTCCGAAGTATAGCTGTGTGTGTGTGTGTGTGTGTGTGTGTGTGTGTGTGTGTTAATGGTGACGTTCTGTATTAATACACCATTTATCATTATTCTATGCAGCTTGGGACGAAGCCACACTGTACAATAACAACATAATGAACGATCGTGCATGTGTGTGTGTGTGTGTGTGTGTATGTGTGTGTGTTACAAGCATATCTCTCTCATTCTCTCTCTCTCTTTAGGGCAATTTTCAATGAAGCTCATTAGAAACACGTCTGTTCTTTCTGTGCTTCTGAGGGAGGTTCTTGATAATGCACTTCAGATCAGAACACATACACACACACACACACACACACACACACACACTACATTCTTGCGTGCTGAGCACAGATGTGTTCTCCCCCGCACACACACTTTTTCACTCTCTCTCATATCGTAACACCCCTGAGCAATCTTTTATGAGTGTTATTAATGCGTGTATGTGTGTGTGTGTGTGTGTGTGTGTGTTTGAGGTGACAGGCTCACGAGTTCTGCGCCAAGTTAAAGACACACCTGTCAACACCTCCATATGCAGGTTGTATTAAATACATAATTGGCTTGAAAGGGATGTTTAATGTAGCGCCGCGTCTGCGAGCTCCATCTGACGCAGTCATAATATGGCTTACACACACACACACACACACACACACACACACAAATCGTCCTCTTCCGACCACCGTTATCTCGTTCCTGGCAGGTCGTCGATCGTTCCCCAGCTTGCCTTCAGACCCCCGCATCCGCTCGCTTCCTGTAACTGCTGCATCACATTTAAAACACTGATGTTCGCGTACAACGCCAAAAACACTAATTACAACACTCATCAATCCCGACGCTACACCATGTTCCCTTTGAGACTCTCGCACGGCACAACCTTCCTTAATAAACGCGAGCAAGGCGCTCCTCATAAAGACATGAAGATATGTAGAATCACCAATACATATTTGATGAAGAACATGATCACGCAACGAGTATGGAAGGAAGGAGTCTCCAGTGTCAGAGCTTTGTAACAGATCTCTGTCGTCTCCGTAAAAGGACACGTCCTTAAAAACAGGATGATTTGCACAGACCCCACGCCTTTATTTTTGCATTTCATTAAGGCATCCATAAAGTGTGTTATTCTGTGTAAGTGAAAGAAGCAATTCTTACCCTCTGTTTGCAGGTGTTTTGTTTTATTTTAAGTAGATCAGCTCTTTGTTACGGAAGTTTGTTTAAACATCAGTTTGTGTGAAAATCTACAGAACACGAGGTTGCGGGTCGGAGCCGCGGGGTCACCCGGGGACAACTCATTAACCGTCTCCGCTTGGTTCTGATTGGCCGAGTTCCTCCCAGCTTTCACTCCCCAAACATGAGCTTCTGCAGCTGGAGGGTGTAATAAACACACACACACACATTCTATTTGTCTCTCTTTCTATCTTTCTCTAAATCACATACTATCATACCTCGCTGATCCTTTACGCGTGACCTTGGGGTCGGAGGTCTGCGTGCGCTCCAGACTCATCACAGAGTCAGAAAGTCTAACTGCTTTTATTATTTTCTTGTGTGTGTTTATTTCGTGTGTTGTTTTGTTCTCCGTGCTTTCGCTCTCTGTTCCTGTTTCCTGTAAACTATTAAAGATCCAAAAGCAATAAAAACAGCAGCAGGAGCAGCCGGGCTTGCGAGCCTCAGTTCCACGTGGTGCCCCGTCTCATCTGGAGCCTCGTTTTCTTTGTTTTGTTTTTTTTCTACAATGTGATGTTACAGCGAGTCGTGCATCATTCCTGTTGTTACTGGCTTCAAATAGAAAAGGGAGAGTATTAATAAAGAGATTAAACTGTATCCAGACGTGTGACATCACATCCTGCTACGAACAAACCATCTTTTTCACGTTCCCCTCTGAGTCAGCTGAGAAATATTTGGTGTCTGACGTGTTGGTGCAGTGAATATTAATAAACACATTCCACTTCTTATTATAAATGAGGAACTGAGGATTTATAGCTTATAGATTGCAGGTGTTTTTTTCCGATTCTGATTTCTGATTTATTTTTGGACTGTTAAAGAAATTACAAATTCTTTAAAACCACACAAGATCCCAGGACTTTCTCAAGTGCATCTCAAAAAATAACAAAAAAGAGTTCCAGGTTACTGGATAGAGTAAAACTTAATTTTATATACAAATTAAATCCAGTTAGCGGCATGGTGGCGTAGTGGTTAGCACTGTTGCTTTGACGGTTCGATTCCCACCTCGGGGTCTGCGTGCATGTTTTCACTGGTCAGCGTCGCTAGCGTCTTCCCCAATCTGCTCCTTCGAATCCCATATCAAACTCGTAAACGCGTTTCCTCTTGCGATGTTCAGTACACAAAGCTGCATCTTTATTATTTAATCTACAGTGTTTTTTTTTTTTATTGTTCCTTGTTAATACCTGCCCTTCAGGTGTATAAGTTTACACACATAAAAGTACTAAAGTATCACTGGAAGTTATAAACTGAACATAGCCTTTTAGGAAAAAAAGACACAGAATGAAAAGATTAAAGTGCATTCACTGGGAGGTGATGGCTGTCAGTTCAAATCCCTCCGCATCTCCGTAGATATTTTTAGCCATGACGGGAAGTCCTTCAAAAAAGCAAAGATAAAATAAAAATATCAGGAAAATAAAAAAGTCAAAAGGTATCCAAGAATTTATATTGAGAAAACTTTCAGCCTGAGATTTATTTCTTCCTGAATCATTATTCCCAGAATGCCTTGTGTTTTGGAGACGGAGTGTTTCCTCTGCTGGCCTCTGGCCTGACAGATTCCTGATCATCCTCTCTCTCTCTCACACACACACACACACACACACACAGGTCTTGACATGCAGCTGTCATGCTTTGGCCATAAATCCTCTGAGTGTGAGGTTTGTTTAGATAAAGCAGGATTTACATGAACGCGGCACCTCATGCGTCAGACGTCTTATCTCGTCTTTTAGACAAGATGTGTGGAGAGTGTTAACCGCGTAAAGTGCACGTGTGCTAAGATGCCTCGCGGAAATGGATTACGTTCCATAATGTTTAGAGGAATCTGAAGGAGTCGGAGTCTGATTTAGTTTGGACGTCTGAAAAAAGCTCGCCCGCATGTGGAGACGGTGGAGAGTGGGAGACGGAGACGGAGATCGAGATGGAATCGGATCACGTGTGCATGATTAAAACCTCAGTCTGGAGCCGAGACAACAGATAACATTCTGCCAGAAATATGTCAAGTTCTGGTATCAATTTTTCCGTAAAAAATAATTTGATTTACTTGCATCTGGTACACATGAGGAACCATCACAACCAGTATTAAACGCTCTCACTCGGCTCCACGTCCTCGTTAATCCGACCGTGTTAAATATTTTGCCTACAAGGCAGATCGAGTTTACTGCAGGTTACGTAATAATACACCGTGAACACATACAGTAGTTTAGAATGCGCTTTATCGTGTTCGTCACGTGTGATTAAGGAGTCACGGAAACATGATACAAATAATGAAAAGTATGTCACATGACTAGCTAACAGAGTTTGCAAGCATCATTATGCATCGTATGAATAAATCAGGCAACTAAATAGCAGTTCGTATTTTAGTTTAAGTTGTTAATCGTTCTCGTGAACATGGCTCAGTTAAAGTCTCGAATCTGACTCCTCAAATTGTCTGCAGTGTTTGTTTGGAGTCTCATCACTTGGATCAACATCAAGAGCTGTTAAATCATGTGATGTGTCGTCTGTTATAAACTTGCACCCTGTGATCCCTGGGAAACCGATGTTGTGTAAGAGAGATAACACACTCCAGACTGTGCAGTTAAATAGCGAACATGCACACTGTAATACACACTGAAATTATTAAATTACGTCTGTGAATGAAACTACAGTGGAACCTTGGATTACGAGCATAACTCATTCTGGAAGTGGGCTTGATTCCAAAACACTCGTAAACCAAATCGAATTTTCCCATAAGAACTAATAGAAACTCAAATTATTCGTTCCACAGCCCAAAAAATAAACACATAAAAATTATTAACACAAAATGTAAAGTAAGAATAAAACAATTTAACCTGCACTTTATCTTTAAAAAAAAGTAAAGGCGAGAGAGTGTGTGAAGGGGAACAGTGTCAAATTACATACGCGCACACACATAACGACAGAGAGAGAGAAAATGGATTTTAACCTCTATTGAGACTTGCTTTTGCTTTACACGCACGCACACATGTCTGTTTTAAGAAACATTATACACGCGCTTATAATAATATCTAAATGTTAACAGAGCTAAAATATTACATGCACAGAGTCAAACAATCATTTGTGTCATTACTTTTCATTAAAGGGCGTGACCTAAAGTTTGAAGGCGGAGCTCTACATTAGAAGTGACACCAGATGTAAATACAACTCACAATCAAATTAAAATCCGGTTCATTCTGATGTTTCTGTAGGAACAGGGTTTAAAAAAATTGTTTGGATTACGTATCGCGATTCTTCTGTGTAGAAATGTACTTTTTAAATACTTTTTTATTTCGTATTTATGTTTGTGATTTATTTATTTATCTAGTTTTAGAGAGGCTCTTTGATGTCTGACAGTAGCAATAATAACATACCACATAACAACAGTAATTATATATAAAGCTAATAATAAACAAATAAAAAGTGTTGATGTGAAGTCACACTCTGCTCCTGTTTGTTTCTTTTTCCTCCATCATCTGTCACTTCTAGTTTCTTTTTATTAGTCTGTTCTTTAGTACCTTTCTTTCTTTCATTCTTTTGTTATTTTTTATTTAAATTCTTCTTCCTTCCTTTATTTTTTGTTAATATTTTCTTCATTTTTTCTGTATTTCCTTTGTTCTTTCTTTCGTTAGTTTTTTTTCATTCACTTGTTCTTTCTTTTGTTAATCTTCCTTTTTTTGTTTTATTTTTCTCTCCCTTTCTTTTGTTGGGCTTTCTTTTTTTCTTTCTTCTTTCTTTTAATATTCTTTTTTTTTCTTGTTAGTCCTTCTTGCTTTACACTTTTTTCAGATTGTATCTTTCTTTCATTTGTTAATGTTTAATTTGTTCTTTCTACCATCTTTACTCTTTTCTTTCTTTTTTGTCTGTTTTCCTTTTTTGTTCTTACTTTTTTTCTCTTTTGTTACTTTTTTCTCCCTTTATTCTTACTTTCTCTTTGCTTTCTTTCTTCCCCGCTCTTCTTTTGTTGGTCTTCCTTCCTTTCTTTCCGTATTCTTCACGTGACCTTTGTGTCTCTTTCTCTGTACACCTGATCAGTGACGGAGAGAGTTACTGGGGCGTTTTTCAGCTCTTTATGTCCCTCAGACAGCTTTTCATTAATTCATTAATTAATTTATTGGTTGCTTTTGATTCATTCAGTTACATGCAGTGTGTAAACAAAACAAAACAAACACAGTCGAATCTTCTTTGATTCAGGTGTGAACTTGTTTGTGACCGCGGTGCGAACACGTCTACTGAAGCTTTGCTGTTTCATTCTGAAACAATTTTACATAAGAACAACATGAAAGTGGGTCTGTAGCATAAAATCAAGCAGAAAGATGTTAAAATCGAACTTGCGCGTCAATCATCTCTCCTTTGACTTGATGATATTTCCCGTCAGGTCTCGAGTTTCCTGAGTAAAATTCAACCTTGGTGTACTTTTCTTGCCAATTATAACCTAATTGCGCTCGTATGTTTTTGGGGCAGAACCCAGGACAGTTTGTCTTGAAAGCGGAGATTACAGTAAAGACTCGCCGTCCGCGCCGTGATCCGTCTCCATAAACGCTGATTATCCCTGGTGAAATTTGCGGAGCTGCGCTGCGGGATTATAAATCACGGAGGTGTAAATGGGGATTACTCAGGATGGAGACGTCACATTCCTGACTCGTACACGTCACCCGAACACGCACCCGAGCCCATGTGGAGTCGTTTACAATCGCGTAAATCACACCTCGACATAATTGTAATATAAATACTGTACATTTGCAGGGATTTAAAGTGACGAGGTTTGACTTCGAATCTTGTTAACACGTGATGACGTGTGCGTGTGTTATTAACACTTTCTCCAGCAAGATTTGGTTTCCGTGGCGACTGCATTAATGATGTATTTCCTCCAGAACACAACGTCTGGGACTGATTCTTTAACTTACTGTACATGTACGAAATGATATCCAACTGAGTTCTGCACTTCGATTGGTCAGAAGGTGTTGATTAATTCTCTATCACAGCAGTTTCTCCAGGGAGGAACGTGTTTGATGGAATTTCTTCGCGACAGACGAGTTTATGCAGGATTAATTTTTCATCTTACAGTGACTATAAATGGATAAAAGCGGAGTTTTTCGTTTTTTAATAACGAAGACTCTGTAGTCGTTGGTAAGCCGCTGCGTGGTCACAGAGATACGGCACCTAGGGGGCGCTGTTAGAGGAAACTGATCAGTGTAAGAAGACCATCTTCACTACAGCATACCCTGCTTTTCTTTTTCTTCCATTCTTTCTTTTGTTAGTCTTTTCATTCTTTTCAGTATTTACTACTTATTTTTGTTTATTTTTGTCTCATTATTTTTTGCTATCCTTTGTTAATTTTTCATGCCTTTTTTCCCTCTTTCTTTCTTCCTTTCTTTTTCTTTCTTTTATCCTTTATTTAGTTAGTCTTTCTTTGTTTCTTTCATTTTACTTCTTTACTTTTCTTAGTCTTTTTCTCTTTAGTTTTTTTCCTATTGTCTTTTTTCTCTTTAGTTAGTCTTTCTATCGTTTGTTCTTTCTTGCTTAATTTTTTGTTCATGGTTTTTCTCTCTTTTTTCCCCCTTCTGTTTTTTTCTCTCTTTTATCTTTCTTTCTTAAATTTTTTCTTTCTACTTTTCTTTTTCTTCTTTTCTTTTGTTAATCCACTTTTTCTTTGTAAAATTTTTAGTTTTTCTTCCTTTTGTCTTTTCTCTTTCTCTTCTTCTCCTTCTTTTTCGTCTATGTATCTCTTTGTATCTCCTATCTTTGTTTTATTTTAGTTTTCTTTTACCGTATTCTTTTGTTAGTCTTTCTTCCTTTCTTTCTTCTCTTTCACGCTGAATGCTCTGGTGCCTCTGTAGTGGGTTTTTACGACTCAGACTGATGATCCGTGTTCATGTTGGTTCTAAACTCAGGTGACGTCACACAGGTGAGTGTCACACGGCGCACGGCGACGTCACAGTGAGATTAAAAAACATGACGAGGTAAAGATGTGTGTTTACGGGGCGAGTGTGTCTCAGTCTCCAGCTTTCAGTTTATTCTATAAGATCAAAGAAAGAAACTCAAAATAAATCATCGGCTCAAGAGTGAAGCACAACACACACACACACACACACACACATAAAGACACCCAGGAACATCAAAAGACCACCCTGTGTTTGATGGTTGAGTCTCACACACACCCACACACACACACACACACACACACACACACAAACACACACACACACACTTAATCAAAATGTTATTGCAACCAGAGAGTCTCTGTTTCTCTGCTCTAACTAATGACTGTTGTTTTTACGTGGAAATAAAAATGTCAGATGATGATTTCAGGGTCAGATTCGATCCGAACGCTGCGCTCTCGAGTCTGACACGACATCAGACTGCAAAGAAAAAGAAGGAGGAGAGAGAGAAAGAAGAAAACAAGAGGTGCCACGGCTGATGGGAAAGTGCTCGACCCGTAGGTAATTTCAGCGTCTAGCTGACTCTCAGCGAAAGCACTTATAATAAATGAGCCCACTTGGGTTCCAGGATACGAGGGACTTGGAGCGCTCGCTCTCGCTGTCAGCTGCTTTTTTATGATAAAAGAATTTGCGAGTGATGTCTAGCTTTAGCTCCGTGACCAGCTCAAACCCGACACCTCTACATTCTGACGGAGGAGTAAATTCCCCGAAGACACTCGGTCCCGTCCAAAGCAAACACGCGGCTCGGTCCAGGCGGAGAAATCTCACCCGAGCGCGTCTGAGCCGAGCGCGTCCCTGTGTGCCATCGCGCCCGGCACCTTTTATTGGATGTGAAATGTTCTCGCCATTATGTTACGAGCACGGCCTGGATCATCACGTGCTTCTCTCCCTGAATGTCTCTGAAATCCTAACTCTTTTCCACTCTGAGCATGTTTTAGTGTTCTCTTCGTCACTTCCAGACACTTATTAGCGGATTCTTTCGGCTAACGCTGTTTGATGGATCTGTGTTCACGGTCACGGCTTTTACTGCGCTGATGGGCTGTACGATTTTATTTAGGAAAAGTTAAATGCTCAGATGTTCTCGTTCTGATTTTGTAATAAAATTAAACAAGTCCAGCTGATGAAATTCTCTTCCACCAAGCCATTGTATTATAATAATACTGCTCGGGTTCTGGGTCGTGGGTGGCCTGCAGACTGTCCCAGGAACTCAGGGCACAGCACAGGGCACAGGCACACATACACACACTACGGCCAATTTGAAATGCTAATCATGCGTGTCTGCGGACTGTCGGAGGAAACCAAAATATCCGGAGGAAACAGACTGGCAGAACATGCAACCACCATACACACACGGAGCAAAAAAACTCAACCCTGGAGGTGTTAGGCAACATGAAAGGCCCACGAGTGTTTAATGTTTATACAACTTTACTCAAAGCCAGCAATATAAAAAAATTGTTTCAATCATAGTTGCCCACATATGATAGATAGATAGATAGATAGATAGATAGATAGATAGATAGATAGAAACACTACTCTTATTTCGCTACATTTGGCTTGTGGTTAGTGTACAATCGTGCGGTGAGCATAGACAGCTTCTTTCATGTTTGTGTAATAATATGTTAACTTAAACTGTACATATAACGTTACTTTAAAAGTCTATTTCAAGACATTTCAACACACGTGTGATGCATCCCTGGCATCATGTACTGTACAAAGCAGGTTCCCCTCGCAAAAAGCTTCATACTGCCGTGTCTTCAAAACAGACACACACTTCAGCCTATATATATATATAAAATTATTATAATAAAAAAAAAATAAAAAAAAAAATCTGACATTACAATTGAAACAGTACTTGTAAACTGTTTTTGAAACTGAAACTGTTCTAAACTATACAACAGTTATTTCTGACCAAGCACTTTGATTGGACGAGAGATCTTCCACGTTCCAGTGATCATAATGGATGGCAGCAGCACTGGGCGTGTCCCAGATGTTGTCCAGTGGTTAATGACACTAACTGTGTGTCTCAGCGTGGGTGAGAGTAGGTCTGTACGGTCCGCAGTACTGAGGAGAGAGCAGCTGTCTGACTAAACCCACATTCACACCCAGTCACATAAACACTTTCAGTAAGAACACACATCTGATAACGTTATGGCGTCTTAAACAACACGCCGTCTCTGCACTAATCACTTCTACGTCCTTCTCAATCGCCTCTGAACTATCAGTGTTCTTTTATTTACATCCACAAAGCTAACTAGCTTCTAACACAAATCTCTTTCTAACCCTTGATCAAGGGCACTACATGGTGTGTGAGACAAGGAATCATTCACCCTACATAGTGCACTCGTTGTATAAAAAAACATCACACATCGAGGCAGTGCTGCTGTACTAAATATCAGTATCGATGCGCCCTTGTGCCCGTGACCGCATCCCAGCCGTGCTGATATTCACTACAACAGCACAACTTAGAGTAATATTGATTAAATATTTTTTCTATTTCTATTTTTTTTTTCTTTTATAAAGTACTTTCATTCATTAATAACTTGTTTATTTGGTAAGTGTCATATTTTTCTAAAATTCTGCTGATTATTGACCAAAATGGAAAAATGAAATGTAATAATTAGGCATAATTTAACTCGAAATTAGTCTCAAACACTGTCCATTTTTCTTTCCCATCTTTATCTAAATTTCTTTTTTTTATCTAAATTTTCTCATTACATTTAAAGTTCTATAATGACCTACAGTAACAAATGAAAAAGTGCATATTTAAAATATTTTAAATTAAACCCTGACATGCATCATGTGCTAGCTTTTTCTATATATATTTTTTTAATAAATGTTTTGAAAAACTTTACAGTGTGCAAAGTTCATTCCGTATATTATTATATCAGATCTTTGGTGAATTCTGGATTGTGATTGGTTGGAGTGTGTTGATTCGTTTTCTGTGCGTTGTTGTTTAACAAGGAAAAGCATTTAAAAAAAATAAGCTTTAAGTTTCACAAGTTTACACTTTGCATTTTCTTGGTAAGGTGGAAAGCTGAATAGAAAGAAAAAAACATCAGGAAAGACTAAGGGGGCGGAGCTTTAAGCGACCTGGTATGGAACCCATTTAATGCAATCTGAATGACGCCAGATTCTCAAAACAAAACACAGGATGCATGCCTGCTGTTATAAAGTTAGAGAGAAAGTTCCTGAAAGCTGAGATCCTGTGCACTAATACAAGACATCAACATCATCATTATCATCATCATCATCAACCTCTCACACACCCCCGGTTCACATCCATACCTCAAACGCTTCTCACTCCATCAGTCACCTGAGCATGTGATACTGAGAGGCACACCGTGTTCTCGTTTTTCCCCTCAGATCTCCAACCTCGGACCTGTGGGACAAACCAGCATCTCTGACCTTCAAGCAGAACCTGATCAGGAGAGCACGCCAGAGAACCCTTTACTCCACTCACATTTCACAGCACGGTGAAAATATTTATGAGCGTGTGCCGAGTTTTTTTTTTTTTTTTTTCAAAGGTTCCAAATCCCAACCTGGGACACGTGGAGAAATCTTCCTGCCATTATAATGAACTGAGTTATTTGCAGTCACTCTACCGTCTAGAAGTTTCCATATCCATCCCGGATGAGCATCTGGTTGTGGTTAGGTGCAGCAAAAAAAAAGAAAAACAATTACAAATCCAATATCACTCTCTCTCTCTCTCTCTGTCTGTTTATCTGAGCATCTAAATAAAGAGCGCTATCTCGTTTGAGGCTACATGTTAATTGGGCCAAATTTGGAAAAGATGTGCATGAAAAAATGACAAGACCATGAAAGAGAGAACGATACAAACCGATAATGTTCTGCCGACGTCTGGGTCCAATAAACAAGCGCAAGGAGGAAGTCCAGGTTGTCTTCAGATCACAACACGGATCGCACGAAGCCTGTCATCCGGACGAACCCCCGGAAATTACACACAACGTCCCTGTCCATAAGCTGGTATATAGAAGTCGAGTAACTCGAACCACATTCCCGCCCGGCCCCGGGCCAAATCCGTGGCAGGATTACTACAAGCAGCTCTGACAAGCAGGAAACACGTTGGTTGATGGAGAATATTTTTTAAAAGGTACAAAGCAAGTGAGCTGCCAACCTTTAACAAATCGTTACAACAGACTGTGCATCGTACCGACGTATTTGAACTGTTTTATGGAAACGTTCGAGATGGGGATCTGGGCGAAGGATGTCTTGTTAAAGCAGCATGGCTCCGGGGTATCCACTTACTGCTGATAAACGGCCTTCTCTTAAAGTCTCAGGTTACCGTGTGTGAGATCTGAAGAGATATGATGAGTAACATTCTGGTATTTTGAAGTCTGGGGTTCAAGTAAAAAAAAAAAAAAAAAAAAGGGCCAGGAAATCGTAATGCGTTCTCATAATTCACTTCATGCATGCTTTCAGTTTATAGACTTTAAATTCTTTGTATAAAAATATACACTCATGAGCAACAACACTAACACCATCGCCAGGTGACTTGAATAATATATATAATATAATCAATTATACTGTATACCCAAGGCTCACCCATGCCCCCTGGGACCAAAGTCCAGCTCGAAAAAAAGTCAATGTAGAAGAAATCACCAAAAGAGTCACCTCTGGGTATACTAGGGCTGTGCAATTAATCGAATTGCGATTTCAATTTTGGGGCTCAACGATCACAAAAATAATAATATAATCGGAATAAAAAAAGATTATTCACTTTTTAAAAAAAGTTTTTTTAACCTTCGTTCTGACGCGCGCGCATACGCACTCGAACTCTCTCACTCTATACCGTCAGCGAAGAAGTTGCGTATGTGGTATCTGATCGCATTTAAAAATCAGCGCGAGTGAAGATGGCAGAAAAACAGCAGCCACAGAAGTCTTTGGTCAACAAAAGAGGTAGAAGAAATTCTGTTGTTTGGGACAGTTTGGATTTGAGGAAGCGGACGTGGATCAAAAACATATTGGGTTCAAGATTTTCTACGCGGTTGTGTCGGCACCGGTTGGTAACATCACAAATCTTTTTAACCATTTAAAATTTAAACACAGACCGACATATGACCAACTAATAAAGAAACAGAAAGAACGACGAACAACCCCAACAACATCCTCGGCAACACAGTCATCCATTAAAGAGACGTTCTTCAGTGCAACTCCGTATCCATCCAGCTCAGAAAGGCACAAAAAATAACAGATGCCGTTACATACTTTTTAGCCAAAGACATGTGCCCTATTAGTACGGTTGAGAACGAAGGATTCAGGAAAAGCGTTATGCTTTACCATCTCAACACTATTAATAATAATTTATTATTTATAATTTTTTTTATTATTTTATTTAATATTTATATTTTATTTATTACTTGTTTTTAAAAGATTGTGTAAGTGCACTACATTGTTGATCTTGTTTGCCTTTATCTGTTTTATCTGTCTTAAGCTGTTTTAAGGAGAATTCACTGTTCTGTTCAATAAATGCAACATATTTCCAAAGTCAATAAGTAATCGTGATTATGATTTTTTCCATAACCGAGCAGCCCCAGGGTATACAAAGTTCTACTTTTCGATAGAAACTCGTTAGAACACCCAGCACACCACAGACCAGCAGGCAAAGAGCTTAAGGACCCGGTTTCCAAACTTCCCAGATCCCATTGAGCTCCATGAGATGTGAAAGACAAACAATTTCAATCCACAGAGGACACACCTCATGCACCCAAAGGATCCACTAGCAACGTCCCATTGCCAGACACCACAGCACACCCCCAGAGGTCCAGTGTAGGCCAGCGCCGCCCCGGTGGCACAAAGGGAACCTACACCATACTCAGTGTTGTTTTTTAATCTTACGACTGAACGGTGTGTATATGTGTGTGTATATATATATATATATATATATATATATATATAGAGAGAGAGAGAGAGAGGCCTGAAAAATGTTTACACTCTTCAACAGTTGCTATTTATCCCCTTTTTTTAAACCTTGAATTTAATTATGGCAGCAACGTGTAGTATTATGTTTCCTCTAAAGATGTGACCATCAGAAGAAAGACATATATTTTTCATTTTGAAGTGTGTATATAAATTTATTGAGCCCCTCTGTATATAAATCTTGTTTCAAATGTAAACTTGAACACTGAAACAAACTTACAAAGACATAAACTATTGTTATAACACCATCCTTTCTCACAGCACTGCTCTGTACACATTCTGTACACTAAAGTGTGTGAGATATTTTTAGTAAATGAATATGATTTGTAATGTAATGTAGATATGATCTTTATGATATGATTGTTTCACTGTTCCGTCCAACTGGGCATCTGACTTGGTACTGGCTTTACACCAGATGCCCTTCCGGACACAATCCTCATCTCTTTAATCTGAGACTCCCAGCATGCAGTGGGAAGGTTTAGTTCACTGCCTTCTGCATCGCGGGGGAGAAAAGCTGCCAGTGGGCCAACAAACCATAATATAGATACAAAAAAGTCACAATACACTTTACAAGAAATTGCAGGTATAACTATTTTTATAAATTTAATTAATTCTCATAAAAAATTAAAAAATAAAATAAAATAATTAACATTCACCCACCCTTGGCTTGGAAGCATCTGACTTTATTTTTAACATTCACTTTAACTTAATATTATTTTGTTTTAATAATATTAATAAAAATAATATTATTTGTCATTTTTAATTCCTGAACCAATATTTTGAGTTATTATCTAGTTATACTGACTTCGTTACTTAGTAATTATTTCCACGAGAACTGACTTAGTCGTTATTTTTCTTGACCTCATTTTAACTTTGAATCCGATTATTATGTTTTACAAATTTTTTAAAAAAAGAATGACTTAGTTTGTCAAAGAAATGAATGCTACAGTAAGTCAAAAGAGAATAAAATAATGAAATAACAGCTTAGTAAATCAAAATACTGAGATATTGGGTTAAAGTAATGAGATATGAAATAAATTTTTATTAGAAAGTAAAATCAGTACTTAGTATGTCACTATTTTGACTTACTATCTAGTTATATAAATTACTGTAGAATTCAGAGTTCAGGTTCGATTCCCGTCTCTGTGTGTATGGAGTTTGCATGTTCTCCCTGTGCTTTGTGGGTTTCCCTCGGGTACTCTGGTTTCCTCCCACGGTCCAGAGACATGCAGATTAGGCTAATTGGCGTTTCCAAATTCCCCATTGTGTGTGTGTGTGTGTGTGCATGCGCCCTTTGATGAATTGCCCCCCCCAGTCCAGGTGTACCCCGCCTCATACCCTAAGTCTCCTGGGATAGACTCCAGGCCCCTTCGACCCTGAATACAGGATAAAGCGTTATAGACGATGATAGAGTGAGTGAGCATCTTATTCTTTTAACTTCAGTCCTTTTTACTTACTAATCAATGTTTTAATTATCTAATTATTTAACTTATTACAATCTGATCATTAAGACTTACTAAGTCATTTTTGTTTTACTTGTTTTAGTTTTTCTTAAAGAATGACTTAGTAGGTCAAATAAATAAATAGTAAGTCAAAATACTATATAAACGAAATACTAAATACTAAATTGAACAAAATAAAATATTGACGTAAAAATAACGTCTTGGTAATCTTAATATTTAAATTTTAATTAGTAAATAAAAAGAACGACATGCTGAGTCAACAATTTACTTGTTATTTAGATTTATTATCTATTGAAATACTTACGGGTCATTACTTTTATTTGGTATCTTATTATTATGACTTACTAAATTGTTAATTTGACTTATGTCATCATCATGTCATATTAATATCATATTAATATAAATGTCATTATTATGTTTGTTGTTTTTTACTAAGTCCTTATTTTAACGCAGTAAAGTAAGTGCTATGTTGCTATCTTGACAGCATTTTAAAAAGTAACTTTTGTAGTTTTAAGTTCTCCTTGTTTTTAAGGTTTAAAACTGTATAAACATTTTTGTACAAAAATGTACATTTTTCACAAAAAAACAGCTTTATTTACCCTTCCTTATGCGAGCGATCAGCATTTTGATGGTAAACTTTTTGCACAAGACATATGGTTATGATAAGCTGTGTCATTTCATAAATATTCATAAATATTCACCCCCCTCGGGTATTACTTACACAAACCAACTGTGGCAGCAGTACAGCCCGTTGTCTCTTTATAGAACTTCACACACCATGATGGAGATCATTTCCCTCCCCCAAAAAGTTCCTCACGCCGTGTCCAGGTAGTTGTGGATTAGCGCTGAGGAATTTTGAAGAACTGCCGCAGTTTCGTGAGGTCAAGGCTGCGACTGGTTCAGTCAAGGACATCTATTTTCCCCTGGTTTCCCCTGCAGCGCTGCTTCGGCCGTGCTCTCAGGGTAATTGTTCTGTTGAAAGACAAACCTCTTTCCCAGTTTGAGCTTTTTGGCAGAAGCTTGATTTCTTTTTTTTTTCCCTCTCTGTAAAGTGTACTGTTCATTTTTTCCCGTCATTTCTAATCAGTTTGCCAGGCCCTGGTGTTGAAAAGCATCCTTATAACATGACACCTCTGCTGACATACCTAATCCAGTCCATTTAACCAGGTTTAATCACGAACCAAACAGCAGTTCTTCATCAGATCTGCGTCTCCAGCACAGAAGCTCCATCACGAACCTGCCAACGTTCTCACGAAGCGTTCAAATCTTTTACATTTTTTTTAATGCAGTGATATAAAGTTTCGTGTCCTTCCCTCAAGAACAATTCCAAATATTTTTTAAGACTTGTCTGCAAATGTTCCCTTCATTTCCCTAAAGGTTTTGTTAGGATTAACACTTAATTCTGCTAATAAACATCCTATCAGTCCTGAGAATGGACGCGGAACATTAGGACACAGACGAGCCATAAGTTTCTTTTCCCTAAAGTTTTCCCTAATTTTCCATACTTGTTCCGCTTTAAAGCTCATTTGTTTCCAAACCTGCTTGAAAACCATGAAATAAAATAATGGCTGGTTAAGGAGATGGCAGGATCAGCTCTCGTACAGCATCTCTGGAGAATCTGAGGGTTAATGGTTTTGGGAAAACAAGCCAACAATGGCATTCCAGAAAAATATGCGATTTCAGCTCGCAACATTTCCAGTCACTGGTGCGTTTACTATTAGCATAAAGATGATGGAAATCACTCTAGCGTCGTGCAAATGCTATTGATTATTCTTTGTCCGTCAGTTTTATGGAACGTTGCCACACAGTTTAAAATTTTTGCATTTACTGTATAACAGTCCAATAAAAGCCATGACGAGTCACTCGGTCAGTCATTACGTGCATCATGCGGTTATATGTTGTTTCACGTTCCCTGGGAAAAGCCATAGAGTAAGAATATAAAAAATATGAAAATTCACACCACAACTCACTTAGGTAAAGACAATACTTATTTAACATTTTAACACTGATTCCATTAGTTTATATTTGATAGAATACCAAACACAGATCTGATCTCAGAGGAATTTTTATTAACACATCTAAAAAGATTCTCCCCATTTAGTCAATTAACTGATTAAATTCCCAGCTAAATACTTGCTAGCTAGCTTTCCTGAACCTACAAGCAGCTAGCAGTCTTTTATTGACCAGCACTCACTCTAACTGATAAAAAGAAATTAAAATTAAATATATAAAAATATACAGCAGTACCTCAGCATACGAATGTCCCACCTTGTAAATTTTCGTCTTAGGAATTAAAATTTTGCAAAAAACTTATCTTAGCATGCAAAGCATTTTTGCCATACAAGCGACTGAGCCGCTCGCGCATACTTCCAGTTAAACGCACTTCCAATTGAACGCACTTCCAGGAGCCGAACAAAACTTGTTCGCGTCAGTGGAAGGCGAGCGAAGCGAGCTTACAAATTTTTTGTGTTTGTTTTTATTTTGTGCATGATTCAGTGAAAACGTGGCACGATGAGTCTCAAGAACGTTAGCAAGAGAAAAAGGAGGCACTTTTAGGTGGTTTTTAAAGCAGCCGGTGCCAAAAGGAATCATACATTAGGATTAAGTGAAGTTTGTGTGTGCTGAAAATGTTTCTTCACTTTATATTTTACTTTTTTTTTTCTAAATGTTTTGATTGTTTTCATATGCAGAAATATAATAATAGTGTTGGAAATTGGTAATATTGGTGATATTTTTGGGCGGCTGAAACGGATTATTTGCATTTACATTATTTCCTATGGGACAATGTGTTTCACAATACAACATTTCGCCTTAAGAACTTATATAATAATAATGTGAGGAAGGTATCATGATAAAACTGTAACTTTTTCTACTTAAAATTCATAAGTTCCAATTACAAGAAAGCCTAATTTCTACACCAGGGGTATGATGTCACACCCCCGCAAACCCCAAACAAGCAATTGGGGCTTGCAGCATACAACACGCTGCTAATCCCACTGAACACGGATCTGATGGTGACGCGTCCCACAGGAGACGACCTCCCGACCTCCTGAAACACGGCGCTACCTGAACGACCTCAAGAGTCTGTCGCTCGAGGAGAAACTATACAGCAAAGAGGAAAAGTTACGACGTCACATCAACATCTCAGTATTTTTCCTGTCGTTCCAGTCGACTCGATCTGAAGGTTACGGTTCGAATTCAGCTTATATTTTTTGACTAATATTTCCAGTAAGTTTACAACTCATAAGGCGACTGACTTTTCCTTCGGGAAACGAGGACGGGGTTTTGCCAAACCGACTCTGACAGGCAAAAATATAAAAATTACAAATAAAGAAATAAAAGTGCCCGCAGAATTGCAGCATTGGCTTTATGTCAAAAAATAAATAAATCCTGAAAAACAGAAGACAAATCTGAAAGTAAGCGAGGGCATTTGGATTTCGGCGGAGTACAAGTGTTTATCGGCGGGTCAGAACGTTTCCTCTGGCTGTAGCTGAGGGATCTCAGGACTGATGAATCACTGAGTGTTTTCCTAACGGAGGAATAAATTAACACTTAAAGTGAGCGTGAAGTATGTAACACGGCGAGGTGAAAACAGATCTGCACTCCAGAGGTGAATAATTAAGTAATAAATCACACGCTTGTGGAGCACTTCAGAAAGTTTGGGGTGCAGTATGAAAACATTGGGGTGATAGAAAATATGGATTGTGATATTTAGGTTTGCTCCACAAATCAGTAGCGCTGCAGGCACATGCTCTCTAATAGGAGGAAGATAAAAAAAATCAATCAACTAGTATATACTGTATCCAGTTATTTAATTATGAATTATGTATGTACTCGGAGGCTAAACGTTCCCTTGATAAAACTGTAATACATGATTACTTACAATTTAATCTTAAAAAGATTATAAATAAGATAAAGCTAACTAAATGTTAAGTTTTAGGCCTAAAAGGTTCCAAACGCTCGTCTAGTCTCACAGTCAGGGGGTAAAAACCCTGATCCTTATAATCCCATAAACGTCAGTGAGTCATAATTCTGAATCAAAAAGCCAACATTATATTTAACAAGAGGAAAATAATGATCAATTAAACATTACAAAGAGAAAAATATATATATATTTCACTGTGGTAATCAGTTTAACAACAACGAGGGGAAAAAGAAATAAAAAATGACAACAACTTGGCAAATCCTTATGTCTGTATCTGTGAATGAAGTGAAAAAAGACAAGCTGGTGAGAAAAGCTAAGTTTAAAGCTGATAGACGAGGGGTGTTCAAGTCAAACCGGGACTTGTGAGACTCTTAGCTGCAGTAAACGTATGTACTGTAAATGACGATCCCGTCCGAGGTGGCTTGGAGCTTCACTGCCCAAAATGAATCGAGTGGAATTCTTGAAAATCTTGAAAATGATACTTAAAAATCAACAACACGAAGGTGCAAAAGAGACGCATCTGTCTGTGTGAACTGTACAACACTTGCACACTACAGGAACTCGGCTGGGAGTTATTGCCACATCCCTCGTACAGTCCTGACATCGCTCCAAGACACAATAAAGGAGTTCCTGGGAGGCCAGTGTTTAAGACAGGCAGTCCATTAGTGCATTGGTGTAGCAGAGGATTATATAGAAACATATAGAGACACTTAGGAGTGTGTTCTCTTATTCTGCACAATCAAAAGTCCCGCTTTGACTTGAACTTGTAATTCAAATGCAACATATATATTAATGTGTATTAATAAGACTTCTATTATTATTTTTAAATAAAAACAAATATTACAATTATGACAGGTAGCTATGAGATAAGAGGAATAAAACATTCCTAAAACCCATTGATTATTTTCCTCTAAAAACACGACACACAATCTGCTAACGATTATAATCACTCGAGCTGTTTATAGTCACAGTTACATTTAATGTTCTGCGACGTCCAACAAAGGCACTCTGATCTTTTCTTCACCTTCACTGTCTATCAGAAATCTAACAACAGATGGATTAAAAACCACCCCGCAGAGATGAGGACGTGAAACTCGGACGTGCCTGTGTGCTGAACGCGGTCCAAATGGAACGAAATGAAATACACTAACACGCTGTTTGACTTTGTGCCACTCGCCAGAATGCCAAAAACGTTAAAAAAGCCAACATGTGGAAACAGTGAAATGGCAACGCGACAACAGAGAACCATTAAAGGCGTTTTATATTTACGTCAGGCTCGTGCAGAGACGCGTGAAATCTGGAACGGTCTCTGACAGAACTCCAGCGCTCAGCGTTCCGGGGTCAGATCACGGAAACCTTACGGACCTTTCTCTCCCGCTTCGACCCCACTGCAGGTCACTAAACACGGTGCATGTGGTTCTGCTTCGAACCCTGCGTCTGCAACCTGCGTCGAGATCCAGACCCGGCCAAGGCAGCGACATCTGCTTCTCTTCAGCGGGGCCCGGATTCCTCGGACTGGCCCTGGCAGCGGCTCAGCGCGAAAGGCTTCACCGAAAACACGCTCCAGGCGCGAGTTAGAGATCAGAGTATTTAGCAAAAGATAAAAATAGGAATGCATGTTGAGAGAGTGACAAGCGTGTTTTTCAGAAGGAAAAAAGAAAACAACTGGAGTTTGTACGGTACTGTAATGACAGCGTGTGTTATTATACAACTTAATTGCTGGACTTCTTTATTGTGGTCATTATTTTTAATCAGTCTTCTATTTCTTTGAGACTCGGAGCGCTGATTTGTTAGTTTTGGCTGTGGTGTAGGTTTCAGGGTGATTACACACCGCATGCTAACCCTGCGTTCGCGCCAACAAGCCACATGTCACTCGTGTCGCTTGGAGTTTGTCTCTGGTGAGATCAACGACACGGAGGAGAGCAACGATCATTCGACGAGGAATTCCAGGTCAGGAACCTGTGCAACATCTGCCTTGCTCGAGTTCTCTGAGATGACATTACAACACATGATGTCACAACAAAACACGCCAAAGATTAAAAAAAATTGATTTTAATGATAATATTAATTATTATTATTATGAATTTTTAATAATTACATCACGTCAAGTCGAGTGGGCTTTTATTGTTGTTTTAACTATATACAGTTCAGTACACAGTGAAACGAACCAGCGTTCGTCCAGGACCAAGGTTCGACTGTACATACCGTACAACACCAATTAACCGCACAGATTAGCATAAAGTAAATGTTTTTATTTTAATGATTTATCATGTCTATTTTAATAACAATATTAACATATAACATCTAATAACAGTAACAGAGTTACTCACGTAGATTTGCTGATTCTAGCCCGGATTTACAAGCATTTTTATAATTAAAGATGAACATCTGGCAAAGAATATAGGTTATTCCTCTTAAACAAAGAGATCATTTACATACAGTAACTGTTACGTGATGTGATAATATTAATTAGCGTGAGGTTATTAATTAGAAACTAAAAAGAAAACTGAACACACAAAATAAACAGAGCTCAGCCGTCTCCTCGAGACCAGACGGGGCTCTGGAAAATAGAAATAAACTCTATATCCCCTCGGGGTGTTCGCCCTTACCGACGATTTATGTGTGTGTTTTAAACTTTGGGACTGAGGGCTGATGGCGTGCCGCTCTCTCTCACACCGCCTGGTCTTTTGCATTAGTTTCATTTTGAAAGTGCACTTGGACTTGACTGGCCCTGATCCCTTTACCGTTCCTACCTAATGATAGCACGAAGTGCGCCTGTATCAGGACCCTTAAATAGATAACTGCGTGGCGCTAAGTGTTCAAAGGCTTTTGTTCTTGTTTATTGATTACCTTTTCTTTTCACGTTGACCGAATATTTTCATACCAATAACATTTTTTGTACTGATAACGATGGCATCAATAATTTCAAAACTATTTGATACCTGGATTAGAGAAACTCTGGCAATAAATGTGTTAAAGCAAAAACCATAATTAGTTCATTCAAGACATTTAAATGAGACTGACAACATACATCTTAATCGAGGACTTCATTACGTCATAGTATCAGATTCTTTAATAATAAGTAATGAGTATAATACACTCCGAATCATAAAATTTGTTGAGTTTTGCTTCTGCTTGCAGAAAGAAATTTTGCAATAAAAACTGGGACGTTGCTAAGACCTGGAGTTATAAGCACAATACAGTCAGGTCCATAAATATTGGAACGATGAGATGTTGGGGTTTTTTTTGGCATTGGGTCTCTGTACTGAATCTGAAATTAAACACTCAAGATGAGAGCGAAGTCGAGACCTTCAGCTTTAATTCAAGCGAAGTGTTGCATCTAGGAATTACAGCCATTTTATACACACACACCCATTTTGGGTGTCTCATAAATAATGGAACAAACTAACAGGTTTTACAAATATTATAATATGAAAATCCGGGGGAGAGTGTTTGGAGTGTGCAAAAAAAAAGGCTTTTATTCCTGAATGGTTAATGTCACACTCAATTAAATTAAATTATCCCTACTGTATTTTAATACTATATGTGCAGTAATTTAAACCCAGTATTTCATTTATATATGCTGTGTTTTAAACCTATATATTTCAATACTAGCGTATGCTAAATGTTAGACATTTTTAATCTTTGTAGAATCTTCCACAGTTGTCCGGGACATGCACTTTTTAGACGTTTCCTAACTTTCCCCATCACACTAATGCATTTCTGAGAGATTAGATCCAGTGGGTTTTAATGACAGAAAATGTAAAAACATTCTGTATTTCAAGTTGTATTTGGTTCCCGGTCCACACCAGATCAGGACAATACACATTTTGTCCTTCGTGTGTTTTTACTTCTTACTTAACAGAAGAGATAATCTCAGATGTGATAAGGTAATGAATAAAAATCATCACAAAGCTGAGCTGTTGTGCTGTAAGTGGAATGAAAGACGTCTGGACATGTACAGATGATTTAGTTTTTTTCCCATTGTACTGAGTGAGTGTTTTGTTGTTTTCCATCTCATGTGAGGAAACACTGGACGTTGCTGGAGCTCTTCCATGGTCTCATTTCTCCGAAATAGACTTTGAGAAGCAGAACTTTTGGCTGTCGAGTATTTTTAAGGTGAAACGCTTGATTACGCGCCAAACCACAAGCGAACCCGAGCAGTTCATTTCTCTTGAGTCTGAATCTACAGTAATGGCTGTTATCTAAACAGAGCACGAAAGGTCAGCGAAAACACAAAACAGCACACTAACAGCTTCTAATATCCTGCGCCGCTGCCAGTGTGCACGAGCGGGCGGTCGTCCGCCGCGCCCCGAGCGTTAGAGATCGTTCTCATGATTAGCCATAACCAGGAACTCGTGTTGCTCGGCCTCACGACAGGGCGAGCCGGATTACACCGCTCATTATCTGCAGCTGGAGGCGTGTTCGTTCGTATCCCCGACCTGCTGCTTGAACGCTCGGATAAAAACCGCAGCTCGGCTGGCCAAGCTAGCAGGTCCAAACACCTAGCGCTCCATCTGGCATGAAACAAACAAAGCGCTGCTGAAAACGAACCCTGGAATAACTGCACCGAGCCGAGCTTCATTTACACCAAACATGCTGTAATGTTCTGCGTGTATACACTGAGCGATCGATATTATTATGTACGCTCCAAAGTGCTTTCCCTAATGCAGGCTGATTACGTTTTAAAACATTCTAAATATATTATGCATATTAAAATATTATTCATTATATTATGAATGACATTTTATTAACACTTAGTTTACATACTTACAAATGACTTGCAACAAAAAATGATCAAATCTTCTTTTTATGAAAGAATTTTCTTTTTAATAAATAAAGATAATAAAAAGCTACAAAAAATAAACTTATATAATTTTTTTTATTTACATTTAGGCATTTGGCAGACGCTCTTATCCAGAGTGACTTACATTTTTTATCTCATTTTACATCTGAGCAGTTGAAGGTTAAGGGCCTTGCTCAAGGGCCCAACAGTGGCAACTTGGTGGTTGTGGGGTTTGAACCTGGGATCTTCCGAACCGTAGTCCAATGCCTTAACCACTGAGCTACCCCTGGCCTCCTATTTATGTAATATATTTTTAATATCAGTACAGAACAACATTTGCATTTAATTTGCATTTTATTTAATCATTCCGGTTTTGTCTACATATTTTTCGTCACAGTTCTCAGAATTTCTAGCTTGTTTTTAACAAATGTTGCGAATGTAAAATCTTGTTCACATCTTCCTACATTTGTGACTGATGTCAGAACAGCATTGGACTACCGTTCAAAAGGTGTTAAGTTCAAACCCCATGACCTGAGCAAGGCCCTTAACCCTCAACTGCTCAGATGTATACTTTAAGTCGCTCTGGTGTAAAACCTTTGAACGGGGCAGACGTTTTAAAGTAAACTACACGTCTGTGAATGAGGTGGCTCGGAGCCCACTGCAGTCGTTCCGGGTTTCCAGGATTATATACTGTATAGCGATTCGATTTTATTCTGCGCAATGAAAAGTCCCAGTTTGACTTGAACACCTCCTCGTATATGGGTAAGATTTATAACATAAACATATACCAGTCCCTAAAGTGAACACACACTACCTGAGGCTGACAGGTACTCTAAAGTAGTTAAGTTTAGAAAGTATGACCTCTTAGGGAATATAAATGAACCTGTTCAAAACAGGTCACTGAGTTTACATATAATATGTGAGGTGCAATTCGATAGTGTTTATGAAAAAAAAAAAAAAAGAACGAAAAAAACATACAAACCACCTCCACTTCCTAAAAACACATATTTATCATGTTTTATCACGCTTGCTTGTGGTGCTCGCGGTCTGCCAACTTTCTCCTGGCAGAAAGTCAAAAAAACCTAAGACCTGCAGACGAACTCTGTAATAATATATGAACTGTGAAAAATAACGAAAAGCTTTTACGCTAGCAACAGTTACCAAAAACAGCACGGTTTGTGTGCCGCTGCTTTATTGCGCAATGCGTCGGTGCGCCGCTCGAGCCGTCAGCAGCCTTGTGTCCTTCCCACGCTGGTACAACATAGAGACCGACATGAATACCAGTACGCTCATAAATACCAGTAAACCACAGAGCTATAGAACAGATTGGAGAATGGGTACGCCCCCGCAGAGCAGGGTCGAGGCATTGTACAGCAACCGCACGCTGGAAGGCTGCGTCTCATCGCTGCTATTTTGCTGTCATGTTGACGTCTGAGCGCTTTGCACGGACAGCAGATTTTAATAATAAAACATTTAAAAAAAACAGCGTAGAACGTGAAGTTGTTTTCACTTTATGGCATCATCGAATGCTCAGGAGGATTTACAGTAAAACCTCGGAGTGGTCCATATGACTACATACATATGTACACACATTCGTTATGGTCCCCTGGCAGAGCTGTGGTGTACCAGGAGGTCTCCCGCTGTGTCATTACTAAACCAGCAGTTTTCATTTTCACACACACACACACACACACACACACACACACACTTATAACTGCTTACAAAACGATAATTTATCTACTCAGTTATATTAACTTTTACAGATTTAGGATTAAAGGAGAGCATACAGTATAAAGAACAAAAGTAACTGTTTCTACTAAGGAAAGGAATCACCAGCGATCACATGATACGAGATTATGGCGAGACTTCGATGCCGATTTGATTTGTCTTGCAAATCATTCTATAAGTATCATGATTTTATATTAAATTTTCCCTAGATTTGATTACAAATCCACATCAGACGCAAAAATATATTAAAAGATTATTTTTTAAAAAGAATTTTGACTTTTGACTGAAAAGTATCGCGACATGTAACAGAGTATATTTTCCCCTCTCTAGTTGTTTATCACCTATAACAGAATAACACCACAGTTTTAATGCTCTGATACCGCATCAATCTGGCCACATGTTCTCACGTTAGTTGTATCAGCCGTAAAAAAAAACTTGCTCGGTTTTGTCTCTCTCTCTCCAAAACTAACACAGCTTCCTGTTATACGTTAGCAAGAAAAAAAATTCAAAGGAGCGCAAACCGCGCCGTCGGAAAACTTAAAGTCAGGGTTTAACGTCCGACTGTTACAAAGAGCCGACACTGGAGACTCCTTCTATACGCTACGTTAACATGTCCTTACTTCCCCGTACAATGATTACTGGAGCGTGTTTTCGTACGTGTTTATACTGCGAGCGAGTTGTTGCTATAGAAACAATAACGTATTAAAAAGTGCGCTAATGCCAGCGCTGCTGTTATACAGAATTCATCAACAGCTTCCGACCAATCAGATTGAAGGAAGAATTCAAGAGGTTTAATAAAGAAGTACAGTCATGGGAAAAAGAAATTACACCCTCCTTCAATTCTATAATCAAGTCAATCAATCAATCAGGCCCTACCTCAACAGACAACACTTTTTCAAAATGTTATAATTTATTATCAATTTGGTAACATGTTGGAGTTTATCGTTAATGCAGAAGTGTCAGCCTGCTCTTCATTACAACATGACTTGATTTGGGCAGCTGATCATCACACACACATTATCCTTTTATAAGCACACGATTATAGCGTAACACACTTCTTGAGAGACTGGTACAAAGCTGCTCCAGTGTGATAAGGGCTACGAATATCATTAACATAATGCTGTAGCATCCTGATACAGTATCTCTCAAGACTGATGCACTTATTTTATGTTAGTAATGTGCTAGATTTATTCATTTACATGCTAACTATGCGTTACTATGCGTTATTTATCCCCTACAGTACATACCTGGATGGAATACGTGCAATATTTGCTCTTTTACTCACTCAATTCGTCACGTCGTTCATCACTCCAGCACGCCGTTAGTGGGATCAAACCCTTATCCAGCAGGGCGACACACACAAACCCAGCTCCATGAAGACACAGAGTGTTAAGGTAAAGTTGGCATGGAAGAACTACAGTATATCGGATGTCCTGCACAGAGACCTGACTAAACCCAACCTCACTGAACCCTTACCTTGGGGAAGAACTGGAACTGGATCCACCTCGACATCAGGACCTGAGCTCACTAATGTTCCTATATTGTAGGACGTTGGAATGAACGCGAATCCCCTCAGAAACGCTCCAACATCTAGTGAAAAACCTTCCCAAAAGAGGAGAGTGTAGAGGAGTATAAGAGCAAAGTGGGTCTCTAAATCTGGACTGGTGATATTCTACAGGGGTGCACAAACTTTAGATCGAAATGCAGTACACTTGTTTGAGAAATTTATGCGAATCTCTGAATGTAAATCAAACATTCAGCCTTAAGAACTGTAAATGACCGTGTGACTCTACATTACATTTGTGTAAAGTTGAGCAATCTGCTTTTGATTTTTGATCAAACTAAGAGATGGATTCGTGTTTAATAATCTGTAAGTAATTTTTGTTCCTGGATAAGAAATCTCTCCATTCTTCTCCAGCGCTGTAAATAATACCGGAATCCAGCTCGGCGTTTTACTGGACCGCGTTCAGGACGTGTTTTGTACTGAAATAGAGAACTTGTCCATTTTAATCCCCCGTTCCATAAAACTCCTCAATTCTTTTTTTATATAAAACGCTCTGATCTGTGATAATCTTGTTTTCATTAAAGATTTCTCTGCATGCCCACAGCTTTGTCTGCGCTTTTCCACTGATTACTCTGTTGCTGGCCCTTCAAGGACGTTACGATGATTTATGTTAAATGGTAAACTATTTAAAATATATATATATTTTTACCAGCCCAGTGCCCCTGCTGATCTGAATCTGTTTTTCAGTGGAGACCTTGCCGAGATGGAGGCCACGAGATCCAGATCCAACACATAAAAATCTACATCACAAAAACAGACAGTGAGAAATTATGGTACGACAATAATGTGGTCAGGAAATATGTGGCTTCGTCTTATAGGGAAAAATAGAAGATGGCGTGGGTTTGTGTTCTCGTTTCAGAGCAGGGCGGTGTTTGGGTTCACTCCTCCGAGAAGAGACTGGTGTGTGTTTTAGTGTGATGTTGGTGTGGGTTTGTGTGATGGTGATGGTTTTACTGGTCTGAGAAGATAACTGGGTTGATAATGGGGTTTGTTTAACTCATAACCTTAAATAGAGGATGGTGTTGGTTTGTTAATGGTGTTGGTTTGAGAAGTGGGAGAAAAAGAAGATGACAGGGACAGGAGTAGCTTAATGGTTGAGGCTGATACTACTAATTGGAAGGTTTCAGGTTCAAACCCCACCGCTACCACCAAGTTGCCCCTGTTGAGCCCTCGGGCAAGGCCCTTAACCCTCACCTGCTTGGGTGTATAATGAGATAATATCGCTCTGGATAAGGGCTGATAATTTTATTATTATAAGAAGATGGTGATTTGTGTGATGATGTTGATCTTACGGTGTTGGTTTATGTCATGTGATGGAGGTGACTTTACACATCTTTTATTGCTGATGGTGTTAATGGTGTTGATGATGGAATTGGTTTGTGCAATTGTATTGGTTTCACTCATCAGAGAACAGGATGGTGTTGGTTGAACTCATCTGATGGTGTTGATAATGCTGGTAGTTTGATGGTGTTGTTGTGTTACTCAAATGTGGATGATGATGATGATGGTTAAACTTATCTGATAGTTTGTGTGATGTTTTTTACATTCACAGCATTTGACAGATGCTCTTATCCAGAGCAACATTTATATCTCATTATACACCTGAGCAGTTGCATGTTGAGGGTCTCACTCATGGGCCCAACAGTGACAACTGGGTGGTGGGATTTAAACCTGAAGCCTTCTGATCAGGGATCCAATGCCTTTACTGACTGACCCTAGAAGAGAATAGTGTTAAAGGTGTTGGTTTAACATTTTTGATGGTGTTTATGATGTTGTTGTGTGTGATGGTGTTCATTTTACTCTTCTGAGAAGTGGATGTGTGTGTATGGATGGTGGTTTGTGTGATGGTGTTGGTATTAATCACCCGAGAGGAGGTTGGTGTTGATGGAAATGGCTTTATACATCTGTCATTGTTGTTGATGATGGTGTTGATTGGTGGGATTGTATTTGTTTGACTTAAGTGTTGTTGGTTCACCTCCGCTGTGTTGATGTTTTTAGTCTTTGTAATGGTGTTGTTTCGGGTCATCTAAGAATTGAACGGTGCTGATGATGAATATGATGATGATGATTTGGGTGATGGTGTTGGTTTTACTCATGTAAGAGGAAGATGGTGTTGATGATGGTGTTGGTTTAACTCATGATGGTGTTAATGATGGTCTTGATAATGGAGTTGGTTTGTGTGATGGTTTTGGTTTGAACTCTTCTGAGAAGATGATGGTGTTGATGTTGGTTAAACATGTCAAATGAGGAGTCGTCGTGGAAGGTGGCGCTGGTTTGTGTTCTCAGGTTAAATAACTAGCAGCCGACTTTTCCACTATCTTCTCAGGACTAACATTCTCACAAGTCTGGGATCTTCACTGCTATCACTGGGAAATGCTGCAGAATCACTCGGAGCTCCAGAGTGGATCACGGGCCTCATCCATCACTGAGGAATTCAGATTGACGAAAACAAAATACCAACACATGCAACACATCCTCTTCTCCACACGCACACACACACACAAACATGGCAGACCTCCTGTAACACAAACTCTCACACAGGAAGTGGAAGAGATTCATCTTGGCTCTACCACGACTGCTTGTGATAACTAAAGTGTTTGGCCTTTCCTTCAGTGCAGTGACTTTCTCAGAGCTCATCAGTCAAGCTTCAAGGGCTTCTCTTTGTGCAACACAGAGCGGTTCGCGGCTTATCAACACCGGCTAATGACGATGAGGAAACACAACACCAAACGAGGGTCTGACCTCACGTCAAGTTTATCAAGGAAGAACGTGACAATATACAGAGACACAAATAATCTGTTCTAGGAATCTGGGATTTTAGCTTAGGAAGGAAGCGCTATAGCTATGTGATTTCGCATCGGCCGTCAAGGACAAGTCCTCCCGTCCTGCAGGTGGCGCTGCAAGCAATGAATGACGAAGACTAGAGAAGGACAAATTCCCCAACAGTATAAACTATGGTGAGTTAACAGAAACACAGCAACAGAAAACAGAACACGAGGCAAAGGAGGAAACTTTCTTGTTTTGATTTAAGAATCAAGGCAGAACGAGTTTAGTACACGACTCATCATCAGAGGCGCGGTCACATGGTGTGTGTGTGGATAGTCATGAAAATAATAAACTGCATTCATTAAGCATCCTACATGACTGGAAAATGCAGTCTTTTATTTATAAAGGAAAAAGTTAATAAAGAAAAACCAAAACAAAAAAAAAGTCCAAATAATAATAATAAATAACAAAAACAGTTTAATTATCCCTTTTCTGTTTCTTTTTTTCTTTAAGCAAATAAGTAGTTAGGATAAAATAAATTTAATGTAAAATGTAATCCTTTAACCCTTGTGAGTGATAAGTATTTTAAGTATATTTACCATATATAATAGTATTATATTATAGCATAATTTAACCCTTTTGTCTGCTTAGTGTATAATATTTTTATTCTTATTTTAGTGTTACATGTAGACAGACAGATACTTTATTGATCCCGGAGGAAATTTCCATGTAAATCAAATTAATCACTGTAACAATAACTTATTGTATTTATTTATTTATTTATTATGATTTCACATTTTGTCCCTATTACTGCTGTTTAACAAACCTATACACTTATCAGTTATAACATTATGACCACCACCAGGTGAACTAAACAACATTGATTAACTACAGTACAAGCACCACAAATCCCTGAAAACATTTAAATTTAATCATTTGGCAGAAACTCTTATCCAGAGCGACTCAGTGCTTTGAAGTTTCCATCATTAGACAGATCCTTACACCCGTTACTGGATCACTAACTAAATACTGTCAGTCAAACACTGTTGGATGGAGGGACGGGGGAAATTAATCCAAATATTGAAGAAACAGACATGTCTTTAGTCGTGGTTTAATGTTTAAACAGTCTGGATGCATGTCTTCCTCGATCTCTGGTCACTGGCCGGACCAGTCGAGCAGTGCTGGAGGATTGGAGGGAACGTATGGCGGTGCGGGCTGTGATCAGAGCTGAGAGGTAAGTGGATGCTGGGCCATTTTTAGCAAGCATGAAAAAAGTCAATGCAGATCACTCAGTGCACCACAACCTACTGCACACGAGCCCAAGGCCACCGACCTGACCCCCAAACTCCCCAGATCTCAGTCTGATCGAGCCCCATGGAATCATGTGGCAGTCAAAATGTCCAATCTACGAAGAACCCACCCTGTAACTCACAGCACCCAAAGGATCTGCTTCCAACATTCTGGTACCAGACGCCACAGCGCCCCCCAGAGCTGCCCTTGTGGCATAAGCAGAACCCACAACCCAGGTAGTTTTAATGCTAATGGTGTAAATGTTATGGCTGATCAGTGTGTATACAATCATACATCAAATGTATCACAGAAGCATCCTCAAGTATCATCATATAATAATTCTGCTTTTTTTTCTTAAATTTTAGCTTTTCAACTGGTCTTGCTTCACATTAGTGTTTCAAAAAAGGAAAAAAAAAGTTGTACAAGATTAAATCCAGACTTTAGAAGCACTGTCTTATAATGTAACACAAACAGTGCTGCTATTTTAAACCTAATTAAATAAATTAAAAAAAACCCCGGGAGTTTATTAAGAGTAATTTTGTATAATATGTCGCAATGCTCTGATGGGAATTTAAAAAACCTGGGTTTGAGTTTTTCATTCCTGACCTTTTAGGCATCGTACTTCTGTTGCTAATAACTCACCACACAATACACTGCGGTCTCTCTCTCTCTCTCTCTCCTGTCCTTAAGGGAAAAAATATAAACCATATTTTATATCTGTATAGCATCTTATGTTTGTGTCTTAAAGCCAGGCTGTGTATGTGTGTGTGTGTGTGTGTGTGTGTTCATTCCACTGTAGCCTTCTTGCCTTTGTCTTATTGCTCAATATCACTGATTACAGATCAGTAAGTGCACTGCGGATGTTCCAAAGTGTTGAAATTTAATTATGATGCAATAAAATTAAAATGTTTCAATGATTAATTGAAAAAAAAAATTATAAGTGTTGGTGACCTGCTAGAATGTAAAAGGAATAAAACACTTTGGAGCACACCGTTATAAGAAAAATAATAAACTTCAGGGCAGTAACAGTAACTCTGCCTCATGTATCGTTGATCATTTTCCTACAACAGCGCGACACTCACAGCTTTATCTCATACATATTGTTTTCCGAAGAAGTTGTTTACCAAGGGTGCCAATAATTATGCCGCTTACTCTATAAACAGTCGTTTCATAAATTTTATCTTCATTTTTTTTATTTTATTTCAGTAGACTCGCCAGTCTATTTTTTTTTCTTCCATTTCAACATTTAAAATTTTCCGAAGTTTGATTTAAAAAAATGTTTAAAAAAGAAATAAGATAAAAATTAATATACATGTGAAGAATTTTATTTGGATCAGAATATTATACATAAAGGATTCTCATTTCATTGTTCACCTGCATGTTAAACTGGAGCTAAACATTCACACTGCCACGAAACTCTCACGCATGCAGGCCTGGACTCTTTGAACCGTTGACCTTTGACCTCCGGACAGCGCAGGCATCCATTACGGCGAGGCTGAGAATGAACAGACTGCTGTTTCTCCGATCACACTAATTACTGTGTTCATTAACAGCTGTTCAGAGGAAAAAAACAGATGTTCAGGACAGAGCGGTCAAGCCTTTACAGGGGAAGTCCGAGTCCGCTCAAACAGCACGATGTCATCGACTAATCTGTGTATATATCATGTGCATCAATGTTTTCAAATGTTTTACACAAAGACAAAAACATTCTTTGTGAGGAGAGTTAATTGTATTTAGATCTGACATCTTTATAAACTGTTTACATATTTACAAAATTCTATAATAATGAATTCTATAAATCCTTTTTTATCAAGAAAACATACTGTCTGTCTGATAACCTTCTGTCTGTCTCTCCCAACCATCTGTCTGTCTCTCCTAACCATCTGTCTGCCAGCAGGATTCCGGTCTGTTTGATGGCTGTCTCTCATCCTGACTCTTTATGATAACTGTCTGTCTGTCTGTTCAGTACGTATCTGATACCTGTCTCTCTCTGTATAACTGTCTGTCTCTCTGTATCAGTTTGTCTCTCTGTATTACTGTCTGTCGTTCTATCTGTATAACTGTCTGTCTCCCTGTATGATTACCATCCGTCTGTCTCTCTGTATAATTTTCTGTCTCCCTGTATTACTGTCTGTCTCTCTATATGATAATTACTGTCTGTCTCTCTGTCTGTGTCTCCCTGTATTAATGTCTCTCACTGTATAGTTGCTGTTTGTCTCTTTCTATCTGATAACTGTCTGTCTTTCCGTATTAGTGTGTCTCTCTGTATAACTCTGTCTGTCTCTCTGTATACCTGTCTGTCTCTTCTTATAACTCTCTATATGATAACTCTCTGTCTGTCTCTCTGTTATAAATACTGTCTCTATAATTATCTCTATAATTGTCTCTCTGTATAATTGTCTGCCTCTTTTTTATGATAGCTGTCTTCCTCTGTATCTGTCTCTCTGTATAACTGCCTGTCTTTCTCTATAATATCTGTAAGGACAGACAGATACAAAGACAGTTATCAGGCAGAGAGACAGCCAGTTACCCATCTGTCCAAATCCAAATTGTACGCTTATGTTCTATAACCTTCTGTCTGTCTGTCTGTCTGTCTACCTGTCTGTCTGTCTGCCTGCTTCGGTTTGTTTTCTGCAGCTCTGTGGGGAAAAATGTTTAAAAAATTGTTTTGCTGAGGTCCTGCGTCCTCACTTCCAGGCAGCAGCTCGGAGCTCTAGCGTATTTCTCCGGGAACGTTCTGACAGGAATGTGCCGAAACACAAGGTGTGTTTTATCATTGGCACCGTTTTCATCGCGTCTTATCAGCCAAGTCATCTGCACTCTCGCTACACACCATTTCAGCTCCATCAGAGGTTGTGAAATGATTTCAGAGCTCTCGCCATACTTCTGATTCCTCTGAGATGGTTTCTCGCTCACATGGTCACTCTCCCTCTCTCTCTCTCTCTAACCCTGAGCGGAGGAGTGCACGAGAGGTTTTTTTGTGGAAACCTATTAACTCTGGGGTAAACAGCACAAAAAAAGGGAGGCAGACTATTACACAACGGCTTAATAAATTCCAGCAGGATGAGAAGTTTCGAAAATTCCACTCAGCGGTGCTGACTCAGAGACAGCCAGTGCGCTAGTGTTAGCTTTAGCAGGAAATTTAGGAATGTATTAAGATTTTTTCCAGGAACCTGGAAAAATATTTAATATTTAAAAGAGGTGAGATGCTACGTAGCACGAGGTAAAAAACAGGAAAAACAAACGGGGATGCTAATCTGATCCTGAACTGTTGCTAGGCAACCTGAAAACGCTGACGCTAGCTAATGCCTAATGTCTCTCGTAATTTAGCTTTTTTTTTGTTATTAGAATGAGAGATGATTATTAGACAGACTGAGTGATACAGAAAATAAACAGAGTCATCAGACAAAGAGGGACACAGACGTTATCACGGAGAAACAGTAATCAGACTTTATTTCTGACCAGATAAACCAACTACCAGACAGAGAGACAGACAGACAGACAGTTAGAGAGAGAGACAATTATCACACAAAGACACTGGCAAACAGACAAAGAGACAGTTATCAGACAGAAAGACAGAGACATTTTTTTAAAGAGAAAGACAATTATCTGACAGACAGTTACGAAAGAGACAAGCTAAAAGTCATAAGACCGGAATACAGTTGGATGAGACAGAAAGTTATCAGACAGACAGTTGAGAGAGATAGACGGTTATCAGAAAGACAGTTAAAAGAGACACAAAGCTATGAGACAGACAGACAGACAGTTGAGATACAAACAATTATTAAACAGACAAACAGATGAGAGAGACAGACATTATTAAAAACAAGTGAGATAGACATAAAGCTATCAGACAGACAGTTGAAAGAGACAGACAATTATCGCTGAGACAGCTGAGAGAGACAGACAGAATTACAAGTCAGAGTTATCAGATAGAAGGTTGAGAGACAGACAGCTGAATATACAAAGAAAGAGCTATTAGACAGACAGTTGAGAGAGACAGACAGAGGGTTATTAGACAGGGACATAGGCGGGTAAATAGATTAAGACAGATCAGTCAGTCCAACAGAGAGACAGTTTTTAGAGAGACAGTCTGAGTGAACATGTGGGAATGCGTCTGTACAGTATGTACGCGTATGTATTTAATTTGTCCTGCCGGTGACGTCGTATCTTTCAGCTCTGATGCGAACCCAAAGCTGGATTGTTCAGCGTTACGAGTGTCTCTGTGGACAGGACAAGATAATCACCCACTGGAACTCGAGCTGCGGTTGAAGGCCGCCTTCGTGTTTCCACATCAGCGTGCACCCCACGCTGCAGCAGTCACGCCACGCTCCCAGTTCGCTTGATGACACGGATGCCGAACCGAATCCTCATAAACAAACCCAAAGCCGCAGCTACGACTGCACGGATGGAGATCAGAGGCATCACGGCTCTTCAAAAGCCCGATGCGGCGTGGTCAGACCCGCAAGCATTTCCTGTTGCACACCGTGACGCGGCCCTGCAGACGATCGCTCCGTCGCAGCATCACCGTGCATCTCTCGGCTCTCACACACTCTCCCACAGCGGTGACACGACACCGAACTCGGGTAACAAAGAACATCTGGAGGAGCTGACCTCGAACTTGAGAATGTTCATCATTGTTACATTGCCTAATATTTCCGTGCCGCTCTTGAAGAGTAATAAACAGAGTTCCCTCAGGACCGACGCGCAGTAAACATCACAATTCCTTAACTACGTCATTTGTAACACTCACTCTGAATCAGTGTGTGTTAAGGAACACACACACACACACACACACTTTGCTCATCATAGCAGGAATATTTTCTCTATTAGGTGACTGCACCATGTTGTGTTTTTTCTATCATCCTGTTGCACGTTGTTCCCTCTACGATATCTGGAACGTGGTTCACTGACTCGCACTCGAAGGAACTTTCATTATGATTCATACACATTCACATTTCATACAAACTTCAATAATTCTTTGGATTGGATAAACTGCTTTAAAAATATCTGTTTTAAAGACCTTACAGGTTCCTGTACAGCTAACGACTCAATGAGAGGAAGTTTTCAAAACATTCATACCTTTTTTTTATGAAGCATAAACTAAATGCCCTCTCACTCACTCATTTTCCACAGAGCTTAGTGTTTATGTACAGGGTCGAGGGAAGCTTGGAGCGGATCCCAGAGGCACGAGACAGGGTCCACCAAGGCACAAGCACACACACACACACACACACACTATGGGCAATTTGGAAACACCACTTGGACTTTGGGTGAGCATGCAAACTCCACACATACTGTACAGACCAGAGGCTGGAATCGAACCCTGGACCCTGGAAGTGCAAAGCCACAGCACCAGCCATTAAGGCACCTAAACTTAATGCAATTTAATGTAAATGTAAACGGCATTAGAAAAATTAAATATCTTCTACAAAATCGCTTATCATTTCGCCATCTGCTGAGAGAAATGAGAATCGCAGGTTGAAAGAAGGCAGGAAACGGCATGACCGGCGCACAGCTGTTTCACTTAAATAAGAGCAAAATAGCTTTATACTGGCTTTTACTGGTGCGATTTTAAAAATGTAAGCATACAGGGTGATTAAGCTCACAGAACTAGGAAAAGTCATGAAAGGAGGGTCCTGGAATTTGATCGAGTGTGAAGTATTTTTTTTTTTTACCCCCTTGCGGTCAAATGACCGCTGCTCGGCGCTTCTAGTGTTAAAGACATTACAATACTCCCGGACATTTTCCGACATTTAGGTATGCGTAACTGTTATGGGAGGGATTGTGGCACCCCTACTGGATCTTTGCTGAAACTGCAGTTGGGTGGACCACCGAGTCAGACCGTAATTAACCAACACATCGGTCAGCGAGGTGAAAATCAGCGGATACTGATGTGCAGGTGCTAAAAAAGTTTGTCGCTTATTATAGAAGCTACTGTAGCTTAAGTGATACTTTTCTCTTTATTCTTATCTTTGAACTTAATAAGCAAAAAAAAAATTAAAAGCTGTAAAATATAACATTGTATGTAATGCTGGAAAAAAAATTGAAGGTCACTGGTGTACCTCTGGGACTGGAGACTCATTCCACAAATAATAAATAAAATCTCTTAAATTCTGTAATTGCACATTTTTAATCCGCAACATTTGTCGTATGGAGGAGCGGCTGGTTCAGAAACCATAACATACAGTATTAGAACAAGCGCAATAATATAAATCTGTGAGTCTTCTTTCCTTACACACAAACGAAACCCGGCAGATGACGTGACTGTATCTGTGTTCTGACTCTACAGGGCAGAGGAGACCTCGAATGAAAGCAAGCACCAGGCTGGCGTTTGTTTAACGTCTGAGAGGATAACCAAAGCTCTTCTCTGGGAGGTAAGTAAGTGGTCAGATGAAGTGCACGTGCTGGTTCTCCTCTCTCCGGGGACGATCCAGGGCAGAAATGTCGAGCTGCTTCTGCTGCTGATGTTCCTCTGGGCGTTCTTGTCTTTCTGGTGGAATTCTTCATCTCTAAGACAGCTCAATGTGAGTGTGTGTCGGGATGGGGGGGCAGAACACACTCCGAGAGGCCTCCAGAAATATTTGGAAACACAACAAAGCAACAATCGCACACGCCACGTATCAGTTACGATGGATCGTCCCAGAACACTGCAGTGTTACATCCTACGAGGTTTTGACGAGCCGTTTCAGAACATGATTACACCCCGGCTTCTAAGGGAAAAGTTTTATAATGTCCGCAACGTCCCACTCGACCCAAATGCAATCAGTCGGCATGGACGATATTAGCTTCTGGCTGTCAGATTCAGCATCGTGCAGAATCATCACAGCTTCATCTCGCCTTTCAGAAACGTATTCGGTTAGAGCGAAGGTAGACATGAGTGTTCAAGTGCTTTTAGCAAAAAAAAACAACGTAAGGAAAAAGAATCAACTTTTCGAAAAAAAAGCTAAAGTGACTTTTCTTCCTCACGCCGCCCCTGAAGTAGCCTTCTGAATAAAATCCAGGTTGTGAGCTACTATTGAGTTCTGCGGCTAAATTAAACATAGAAATTGTCTAGTACTTAAGCAGATAAATAAATAAAAAATACTCAAGCCTAAAACTACAGTACTAATGTAAAACAATTGTAAGACAATCCAATCAGGCTAAAAAACCTTGCTGAAGGTCAACAGTCCCGGGGACGCATTCCTTTGTTGATTATTTTCCCATGACAGCATATCTGCGAGTGATTTATTCATCTTATACCAAAGCAGATTGTCAACAATTACAACTGTTTTATTTATTTAAAAAAAAATCCCATTGTATTTTTATGAATTAATAATAATAATAATAATAATAATAAAAACATAGCCAAGAAATCGTAAAGAAGCATAAGAGTTTTAACTTTGTCACTATTACATCACTATGAATGAGCTATGACTGTAAAAACTGTAAAAAATAGAACAAAGCTATCGATAAAACCTCAAAGGGCACCAGAAGTCAATCAAAAGCCCCTGAACTTAATTAGTGTCTTCCAATGGGAAGAAGTTTGCCAAAGGAATTCTCCTATAACAGTCCTCATGTGAGAATCTTACAAGGATATACAGTATATACACAATGTAGTTGGGAGAAAGTCTCATGTCCTTGTACGTGGACATTCGGCTCTCAGTGTTTGTTATCTAAACCGAGCCAAAGCACAGCGCTGTGGTGCTGCCGTGTGCTCCGGAGATACGGATATACAGTATAAAGCAAATAAAAAGGAAATCGACTTTGGAATGCGAGACAGCACTCTGAGCTGGTTTACTTCTGTGTGTAATTAACTCATCGTTTATTTTAGCGCTGTGATTTTTATTATTTCTACAAGCCTCAGTTAGAAACAGGACAATTTTAGCCCTACAGTACATGCGGCTCCGTCATCTTCTTGTTTTCCTTTTATGAGTCATTTAATTACACGCAGTAAAAAAACTAAACCAAACAAATTGCCAACATAAAAAGTATACATAAAACAACCGAGCTCTGAGTCAGACTCGACACACCGGACAAACACGTGTAATGAATAAAAAGCCCTTCCTGCATCACAACAGCCGCGGTTCGGCGTTCATTCAGAGACACGGGTTCGATCTGAGAAACTTCATCCTCCGATCAAACGTCCGAGGCACGCGGTTATCTTCAGGTCTTACTGCACTACACTGAACCCTAAAGCTAACACACCTCCAGCAGACGAGTCAGTGAAAGTGTTTCTGCACTCACACACACACACACACACACATCTGAGGAGTCTCCTCCTGAAGCAGACACTCAGGGTCAGAGTCAGGCCGCGCTGTTACGGCTTTAACCGAGGGTTAGATCTCTGTTTAATCCGAGTGTTTAGAATCTGATCTGATTCGATGTGAATTATAACTCATGGACGAGAGGTGTTATGTGTTTTTATTACACCTTAGCCAAATTGCAATGCTAACTAGCTTGTAACACAAAGCTATCCTAAATCCCTCTCTAACCCCTGATCAAGGGCACTACATGGTGTGTGTACACGCTACATAGTGCGCTCGCTTTGTATTTTACCCTATTTGGGATTCGACACCACATCCCTGAAGTTATCGGAGCTGATATTCTAAAGTGTAATAAGTGTAAATATAAAGTAAATCTGGTGAGCTTCTCAGGACTGTCCACCACCTCCATGGTTTATTCTCCTCAACTTTTGGCTAAAACTACATTCACCCGCTGTTCATTAAATAAACTGTCGGTGACTAACTCGGGCTGCATCACAGGCGTGCTGATAACCAGCACAACAGAACAAGTTTGAGTGTGATATGCCTTAAATAAACATTAACAAACTAATATTACATTATAACTAATGCAGGTGTTTTGTTTCTTTTTGCAATTTGGCAACAATTGCAACTTTTGTATTTATTAAGGAAGTCAGCTTATGTACTGTATAACAACGCTCTATCATCAGCCTCTCATCACTTTAGAGCTGTCGCCATAGAAACGATGACATATTGGAAAGAGCGCATTAATATAAAGCTGTCAGAGCTGCAGTTATAGAGAATTATTCTTTAAATTAAGCTGTATAAAGTGCTGTGTTTAACCATTTGTGTGTTTTTACAGACTAGGAGTTAAACAGTAGCTGTTCAGTGCTGATAAATGACTGTAAATAATTGACAATCCCACAGAAGGACAGTTAAACGTTTAAGGCATCAATATAATGTCGTATGAATCTGAATGTCTGTTCTTTCGGTGAATAAAATCCTGAGAGCTGGACTTATCGCGGATTATCGAAGCAGGGATCAGCGACGGTGGTGTTAAACTGGAGAGCACTTCGCTGCCAGACCGAGTTTATAAACAAGCATGTGTGTGCATGTACACACACTCCAAACAAGTCCATGATAACGCGCTGTGCAGAGATTATCCTAGTCTTCCTCATCGTCACTTGGCGTCCCTGAGACTCCAACGCATCACGCGGAAAAATCCTCATACTACTAATTAAATTTAACATTTTAATTATGATAATTAACATTTTTTTTAAACTAGCTTATAGAAAGTTGGAAGATTAATCAAAATATCTGGATTTATTTATTGTGTCTGTCTTTCAAATATTTGCCAAAAAGTAAATTTACAGAAAACTTAATCCAACCATAACAGGGAAACGTTTAATTGTCAGCCAACAGATTCTCATTTTAAATTGAGAAAATCAGTACACAAACTTTTTCTCATTCACCACTGGAAAATAAGGAAACAAAAAATAAAGAAATGTTTTCTTAGAATTTCTTTTTTTCCTCAGATCTTAACTGGAAACAATACGAATGGTTCATTATTGAATTTTATCTGATATGTTTAATTTTATTAATATATATTTGTGAAAATTTTTCTTTCTTGTTTTTTTGCGATAAAAGTTTTTGTCATCGTAAGTCGCAAGTCATTTCCTACAGTACATACAGTACCCAGAAATCTGGAAATTGTTGGTGTCAACAAAGCTGGAGAAACAACAAGGCCTTACAGGACTGTACAGTGTTTATATAAACTGTGCTTAGGCTCGAAGTTTAATTTCAGAGGATTGCTGATGAAAACCGCTATAACACAAACCCGAAAAGACGTCTTCAAATTGAACCCTTTTTTGTTTAATCAGTCAGCAACAGAGGTACACAAATCCTGTACTTCAGTACAAGCAGAGGTTCCTTTGGGCAAATACTGTATTACTCAAGTAAAAGTAAAAGTCCTCCATTTACTTGAGTAGAAGTACAGAAGTACTAACTTTCAAATTTACTTAAGTATTCTTAAGTATCTCTCTCTGTGTCTCTTTTTAATAAAGTTACGAATAAAAATACTAAAGCAGAGAACTGATATATAAGAGACTACAGTACAGTAATAGAGGTACGTATACTTAGTTACCTTCCACCTCTGGTTAGCTATAAATTAAGAAAATCTGTTATAATTAATAGATTTTAGGCTAATAAAACATTGTCATGTTTGCTGTTGTAAAATTCACAAATATACAGAAATACAGAAATAAAAATAGAATCCAATAGAAGAAGTGTTTATTATTACATTCTTTTATTCAACTCATTATCTGCAATTATGACATTTCTTTTCTATTTTTTTTTAGTTTTTTTCTCTTAGTGACTGATCATGACCCAGAAACTATGTTAGCTATTTAATGCTGGCTAGAAATCATTGAATAACATGAACTCATTGTGGTCTTGAGATTTTTTTTCTTGGTCTTTGTGCCTTGATTCTTACTGTTGCCACATTGGACCATTTGATCTGCAAGATCTGGATGCCCTTCCTGTCACAACACACACAATTTCTTCAGGCTTGAGACCGATTCTGAATCTCAGACGTTAAGTACATTTAAACTGGTAAAGTTAAGGGCCCTGCTCAGGTCCCCAACAGTGGCAGGGATCAAATCCCCGCCCCACCAGTTAGCAACCCAGTGCCTTAACCGTCTGAGCCAGGACTACTCCGGTCTGAAGATTAAAAACCAAATAGTCCACATCTGTCTGGATTTCTCCCGAACTCAGACTTTGCTCAGTTGTTAAACCGTCACTTTTGTTACAGCGAACTACAAATCGGCGCTAATCAGTGAGCCGTATGTTTAACAATACGTCCAGCTGTCAGACGAGTCTTAACGTCCTGCCGCGTCTGGATCCGCTTTGTCCTCTAGATTACACTTCCAGGCTCTTAATCCTCAACCTTCAGTGAGTCACATTTCTCGACCAATTTGTAGGGTTTAGTCACTTTCAGAGATAAAAAAACAAAAAAGGAAAAGTGCTGCTGAGAGCGCGGTGTGATTGACACCCGGTAATTGCTTAAGTCTCTGTGCTAGTTTTTGTCTAACCAGATTATTCAGCCAGTTGGTCGATGTGCACTTTTCCAGGCTGTGTGCATGTAGACATTTTGTTGACATTCATAGGCTTTTAAAGCCCTGAAGCGATCCAAAGACTTTATCCCTAAACAGTGGTGGTCTCGGGCTCGCCTCTACCAAACCCTCGGTGCTCCTTCCTGCCAAGTAAGCAGACTGATCCATCCTGTCAACCTGCTTCTCTTTTCAAGTTTGGTAGACACGTGGGGACGCTTGTTACAGTCATGTTACAGTTAGCAGAGAGAGAACACTGAACAGAAATAAAAAACCAGAAGAGTATGACTTTACGGAAATACAATACGAAAACTTTTTACAATTTCTTATTGCAAAAGCTAGCTAGCTTAAATGCTGATATTTTATTTACTAAAGGATCCGGATGGGTAATAAACACGTCATCTACATCCACAGCTTTACACTGTCACATCAAGACGGATGAATCGAAGTCATCACATGTACACACTCCCTACCTTAACACGCATCGTGAACGGTAAGTCCCCTACAAGCTTTTAGAGATACAAACATGCATCCGCGCGTGTTCAATCACAGACATTAGATCACATATCCGGCGTATATTGTGATGTGCGTGCCACGTGAATCCCAGATGTCCGAAAGCAAGCATAAAAGCAGCTGCGATGAAACTGGTACTGCAAAGAAGCGCCGAGCAATAACGATGGAGACAAAAGAAAAAAGAGGTAAAAAGATGGCAGATGTCGCTCATTCTTTTAACGTTAATCATTCAACCATCAGCACGATTCTAAAAAAAAACAAGAAGAATCATGGAACAGCTTAGGTTTATACTGTGTTTATCCAATTGTGTTAGTATCCCAGTACCTATACAATGTTTGTTAGACTTATGAACAAATGTGACTTACGAACGAACTCTGAGAATGGAACTTGTAGGGGATGTGTAGGGGACTTACTTTACACCGATTATCCATCATATTAACACTATCGTCAGGTGAAATAAACAACACTGATTATCAGTTATACACCAGTAAACTGGTGAAATAATTAAGGAGACACGAAGGCTCAGCCATGCCTGCGAGGATCCAAGGCCAGCCCGTCCAATCCGATCCCACAGTAAAGCCAATGCAGCACAAATCGCAGAATAATGTCAATTATGGCAAAAATAGAAAGGCACCAGAACACCCGATGCACCACAGATCACCGAGCACAGGGCCCAGCAGGCTAAGCGTCCAAGGCCACCAACCCGGCCTCCAATCTCCCCAGATCCCAATCCGATCAAGTATTCAGAAATAAGTCCAATCCACAGAGACCCCACCCTACAACCCACAACCCCCTTTTCCAGAGGTCTCGTTGAGTCATGCCACTAGAGGCCAGAGTTAATGTTAATGGTTTTGATGTCATGGTTGATTGGTGTTGATTGATTATGTGCATCAGACCAGAGCCCCCGTGTCTCTTAGCGATAACCAAACAAGAAATAAACACTAAGAGCCAGGCCTGAAATAAGCTGTGGTGGTAGAAGTAGAAGGCGTAGTGAAGCAAAACCAAAAACACAGCGGCAAAACCTCAAGCTTAAATAATGCAGATAATCCACAGATTACAAAAAACACCTGAGATAAAGTGAGTCATGAGAAGTCAAAATAAAAGTCCTGAGAGTAAAATCCAAATCAAGACAACACAAAAAAAACACACAGCCGTCACTCCTTGAATTGTTACTGTATGTCGAAAACATATGAATAGGTTGTTTTTTTTTTAACTCTAATAAAGAATTTGCACAGTTATGATGTATGATGTCTCTAAGCTTCTGTATAATGTTCTTAAAGCAATAAAGGATCACAGTTTATTTAGCTGATTATACGTTTATAAGAATTATAAAAATATAATCTTTTTTACATAAATACGTTTTTTACCTAAAATGCTTTCAGGAAATGCTTAGCCATTACAACTGAGACTTAAAACACAGAAATATTTAAAATATCATGAAAACAGAGTTGCAATGTTTTTTACTTTACTATAATTGGAAGTAATAACAAAGCAAAAAAATTTAAAACAATTGTAATAAAGCATTTCCACACACATTTCTTATACTTACACATATTAACATATCTGTCTATACAGTCCAAGGTGAGGAATGGCTCATTCTTGTAACGTGCGTGAGTTTTGCAGTGTTGTTACATGTCATATATCATTTTACTGCTAAATAAATACCCATGACTTGTCAATTATGTTAATAATTGTTTGTTTGGGAGCCCGGCGTGAGTCACGGCTCGTTCCCTCGTGTGTTTTGACGGATATCGTGTTGACACGGGCTGACACGCTCCGCTAGTGACCGGTTAATCATTTGATCCCGTATGTGTCACAATACGTTACAGCACAGAAAGCACAAGAACCTTCTTTACACCCCTCTGCACACACACACACACACACACACACACACATACTCAGTCATGCAGGAAGTGCGACCCAGATAAAGGCTAATCACGACTTAATTCTACTGCATTCTACTTAATTGTTAGATGATCGGGGGGGGGGGGGGGGGTGATGAAATGTGTGTTCTTCACTGCCATAGTTATTAATTATGTGATGAAGAACATCTGACAACAGACCAGCGATTACGGAGTACAATCCAAAAAATTTAAAACACTCATCAAAGTGAGTTTGCAGGAATAAAGGGAGTATTATCTCCCTGTGGATTAGCATGTTCGCGTTATCAGTATTCAGTATAGTCCTTTTGTAAATAAACCAAAATGCAATCTATTTAAAGTGGACCAAAAAAGTGAACAAACCGAATATAAACTCCTGATCTTTTAGTGTTCACACTGCAGCTCCTCATCAGCTCTCAGATTATTTGATTACTGCTTTAGAATATAAACCAGCATTATGGTTTTGTCTCTTTTTTTTTTTTTTTTTCTCGAGCGCCCCAATGCACCACATGATGAAATAGTACACAATGGCAACAGGAGACGCAAACCTGGTTTTTGTGTTCCGTGTTCACAACGCAGTTTAAGTGAACCGCAACACAGACTCCCGAGGTGGTCTCGGTTTGGTTTGTGTTAGAGGGGTCTGAGTTCATCTGGAGTGTACGCGCAAAATGCTGAACACAAAGTGCATAAATCCAAAAATGTATGTTTCTAATTGCTTTGAGTTCATTTTGAGGCATGAAATAGACAAAGTGTGAAAATTTTTTTTAAGTTTTAATAATAATTTTTATTTACGCCTTTGGTCAAAATGCCACTACAGGAGTCTAAGACCCCAGATCTGTCCTCGTAACCAACGAGCAAAACTTAGACTAAATTCATACAGCATAAAGTCACGTTTACTTGTGTGTCTGTACAATTTTGCGTTGTTGATGTTTGTACTAATAATCATTTTAAATGGACTAAATAAATGCACGCAAAAATTTTTGTTCACATTTCATTCAATCCGTCCATCTAGGAACCTCTGTAGTCCAACTAGGAACCGTGGGGGCCAATGGTGACCGTTGTATTTATTCCCATTTTTCCGACAGGGAGAACATGCAAACTCCACGCACACAGACCCGAAGCAGGAATTGAACCCACGACCTGTAGGTGTATATATATATATATATATATATATATATATATATATATATACTATAAATAGTCAGGACTGCACTATTCATAACTGTTGCACATATTGTATATAATTGCCTCCCTCATTCCACTCTCCTTAACAATTTGTTAGTCTTTGGGCCGTTCCCATCGAGGGGTCGGCACAGGTTTACGCCGGATGCCCTTCCTGACACAGCCCTCCCATTTTATCTGATCTTGGGACCGGCACTGCATCCAGTGGCTGGGGTTTGGGCATTAGCTGGAAACCGAACCTGGGCTTTCCGCATGGTAGGCTACCCTACCAATAAAATATCCTACCACTGAGCCACCAATGTCACTTTAATAACTTCATACATATTACACAGAAATAAACTCATCAAACCTCGAATATCATAACCATGGAGTACAATATCTTACTTTATTGCATCAACAATCGTTTGTACTCATTGTATATAACTTCTTCTTTGAGTACTGTTTACATACACTCACGTTCAAAAGTTTGGGGTCATTTGCAAATTTCTTTGTTTTTGTTTAGTGATTTATTTTTTACATTCTACAACAATCCGGGGGATTTCAAAACTATAAAATAACACATGGGAGGAAACCAGAGTATGACAAGGAAACCCACCCAGCATGGGGAGAACATGCAAACTCTATGCACACAGACCCCGAGGTGGTGATCGAACCCGGAACCTGAAGGAACAAGGTTCCTCCTAACCACCACACCACCATGTTGTCTAACCTAATCTAATCCAACCGCTAAGTCACTGTGCAGGGCAATGTTTTATACATTTCACAGTTTTATATTTCTTTTTTTGGCAGCAAGTCTTTCTACAATGTCATAAAAAGCGCCAGCAGAAGTACAGATGTGGTTCCTTAATGTGTAAATAATGGCTTTGTACCAGTAAAGTGGTGTGTGAGCTCCAGTTATACCTGACATACAGTATAAATCTCCTGGAGCTGTGAACTGAAGGTGTAATGCATTAATGAATAAAGAAGCACCTGAGTGATTAAACATGTGTTTCTGAATGTCAGAGTTGATCAAAAAGACCTGGAGATCAAACAGAAGTGATGCGCGTCTGTGCGCAGTTGGAGCGCGCTTTTGCGCACGCAGAGAGAGTGTGTGTGTGTGTGTGTGTGTGTGTTCCTCACCTGTAACATGTGGTCACCTCTCCCGTGGTCTTCACACACGGATACTTGGTGGTGACGATGTTGTTCTCTGAACACACCTCGCTGGCGGGAATAAAACACAGCAATAAGCCCGTGGCGGTGGAGCGCGCGCATTAGAGAGCGCGCATTAGAGCGGTGTGTCTGTGCGCCGCGTGCGGAGGAGAATTAAAGACTTTTACCTGCTCGCATCTTCCTGTTCCTGCCGAAAAGTCCACTGAGACCCGTGTGAGACCAGGGCGGACACCAGCAGGAGTGTGAGAGCGACGAATCTGCCGTCCGGCAGCATGTCTGCGAGCTTCACCGCCTCTTTCACGCGCGCTAATACCGGGAGAAGTTCCGCGCGCGACCTCCCGCAAAGCGCCTCTGCTGATGCGCGACTCGGAGCGCGAGGGAATCATTTCAAACGACTCCTGAGAGTGAGCCGAGGAGGTGAATCGATTCGCGAGTGAAAATATACAGCAGACGGAGCGAGCTAGACCTGGTAGACATTAAAACGAAACCCTGCAGAGATTTCTGTTTTAAAGCTGAAAGACAAAAGTCAGAATCAGGATTTCTTTCTTAAAAAAAAAAAAAAAGTTTATTTAGTAAAAAAAAAAAAAAGCAATTTTCTTGCACATGATGTTCACAGTGATTCATTAGCGTGGATCCCTAATACAGAATACTGTAGTTAATTTTTGATTTCAATATTAAAATGTTACAAAAAATCATAATGTCACCATGCAAATAAATACATTTACATTATGGCATTATGCAGACGCTCTCTCCCAAAGGACTTACATTTTTTATCTCATTATACATCTGAGCAGTTAAGGGTTAAGGGCCTTGCTCAAGGGCCCCACGGGAACAACCTGGTGGTGATCGTGGGGTTCAAACCTGGAAGCTTCCAGACCATAGATCCATATCCAACAGTACAACAATATAATATAATGACATTGCCGGAAACGTCCTGGTTTATGAGAGGTGTTTGGAACATTTCAGCTCGCTTCAAAACTGCAAATGTGAATGTTAGCTGTAGTAGCACAGCACATGCTATATAGGCCATCTATATGAATAAAAGAAAGGTTTTGTCTGTACATTGGTCAGAACTCGTTCTTTCAATGAGATTTTTTCACCTCATATATCGGTGGACCCGAAAAAAATTTCTCTCTGTCACACAAAACTGTCTGGACAGATTTTAATGAAACTTTTGCCAGTCGTTCTGTATTTGCTTGAAGTTAAATCTGTGCCATAAATGAAATCAAAATGTTGAGTAAAAGTGAAGGTATGAACAGTTTTGTGCCAGATTATAAACCACAAGTTTTGACAGCGTACTGTAAAAGCATCAAACTGTGGGCGCGTCTTAAACCGACCGCTGGACAGAATTTACTAAACCTCCTGCCGTCCTTAGATCTCTGCCTGAAGTTTAATCTGCACCATCAGTGAAATCTAAATGTTGAGTATAAGTGATGTTATGAACAGTTATGTGTGGGATTTAATAATCTACTTTAAAATAGTCTATAATGCGCTACTGTCTCAATGTAAACAAACACCTGCACCAATAGATATTAATTAGAAAAGATAAAGTGAATATTTTTACTGGGATTAGTTCATATTTTCACTTTGGCTGAAATAACAGCGCTGAAGTGGTATAAGTGAATTTTAACACGCTGGAGTGGTTTTAAGACAAAACTTCATCTTTATCCTTTGATCTACTTTTTCCATTTCTCATCTGTGATTCACTCTCCGATTACCGAACAGGGAGTGTATTTGTCTGAGCACCAAAGAAGGACAACTTAGTGTAAACAAGGCGTAAGATACTCAACCTTACAGAATGGGATTTCTTTGTATTAATAAGTTAGACAGAGAGTTCTGCTGTACAGAGACACACAGACATGTACGTGGGCTTCAACCTCAAATAATAATCATAATAATAATCATAATAATAATAATACTGATTACATTAAAGATTATTTTTAGCTTTAATCTTTTAGAAACACTTTACCCGTCAACGGGTACTTAAGTTAGTTGGTCTTTAGATAGTTAATTGTAAGAGCAATAAAATTGTTTTCTGTTTTTATAGGCTAATTTACTCATACAGAACTCATGATGCTAACCATGCTAATCTTTCTCTGAGTGACATAACATGATGCTCATCCGCTAAAACACCGAGACACTGTGCGACAGGTGGAAAGACTAACACTAAGGCCATTTTAAAAATATGGTGGCTTTAAAAACTTTTTGTTAAATATGAAACACTTTTGAAACATTAAGTCTGGTTTTTACTTACAGTCCCTAAACAAAACATAGGGTTTATTTCATAGTGGTTTAACGGTTCTTATTCTTTAAAATCTTCATGGTTTTCCATAAACGCTAATCGGCTTGTGTCAGAAACTTGCATTTGAATGCGTTAATGTTCTTTTTAAAAGAATTGAATCAGTCGGGAGAATCATCTCAGACTGAGCGGAATTTACGGATGGTTTGTTTGGTGACTTCAAGGATTTTTCAAGAGATTTATCGACCCAAATTTTAAGACTTTGCACATCCTGATCCTGAAAATAACAAATCATACAGGTCTGTATTTCCTTTTAGAAAAACAAAACAGTAGAGAAGATGAACATTTTTTTAAATTTTCTTCTCAATAATTATAATAATTATTATTATAATCATCATCATCATCTTTTTTCTTTGTGAGATAAGCTCCAAATGACTCATGCTCCTCTACCAACATATATATATATATATTGCATTTTACTTACATTAACAAAATCCTATAGTTACTTAATATATATGAGTTTTTTGTGTATATAATTGTAGATCTATAATTTTGTAATAAACATCCAAACAGGCAATATGTTGCATCTGATCTTTTCTTTTTTAGCCCATTCGTTCCTCTCTCTAATAATAAAGGCAATAAACCACCAGGATAGCATTCCCTAAGGACACTTGTTCCTGGCCTCAGACCTTGACCTCCGGCTGTCATTTAAGTAGTTAGGCTTGTCCATTTGACCCCTGACCCTAAAGGACAGAGGTGTAATCAGGCTGACAGGTTTACTTAGCGTCCAACCTGTTTACCTCTGATTTATTTCCTCTTCATGTGTTTTTGTAAAACACATGACATTCCGCTTGGGCTTGATGGAGATCCCAGAGCTGTCTACAGTCCCATCGACTCAGTGTTAATGCCACCAGGTGGCCAGGCATGAAACAGCATTCCGTTTTATTTAATGTTTTCTTTATTATCATGTATTAATACATTAATAACAAACAGATCACCAAAAATAGGAGCAGTCCAGACATGTCTAGGCAAACTTTATTTATTTGTTTTTATTTTTATTTTTGGAAAACTTTCAAATCTAATCCTGGTCTTTTTTGTGCCAATTTCTAGAAATTTCAACATCCTTATGTTGGATTTGGAAAAACAGCCACGGCTGACGTCGAGCTTTTTATGTTGTACAGATGTAGAATAAATTCTGCTCAGTCTGTTGCTTAGCTCTTACTTTATTTATTTTTTGTTGGTGAGACTCAAGAAATGATAATTAGTGTGAATCTCTCTCTCTCTCTCTCTCTCTCTCTCTCTCTTAAACTGTATGGTTTTAAAGTCCCATTTCAGCTGAATGATTTCCTCATGTCTTTCTACGTGCAGTGTAGTCAGTTTGAGAAACACTTCTGGAATCCATCATTCTTTTTTCTGTTTGGAAAACGTCAAGTATTCATGTAGAAGGTGTTTCTTTGTTTTCAGCAAGATTAAAGGCTAGTAGTCGAATTGTCACTGCGTCCACGTTTATCCTACGTGTGGTGGATTAACCAGGACATGCTTGATGTTAGTTTTGCCCTACAACGTAAATCTTAATGTAGATGACAGTTGACCTCAGAAAGATAGAGCTCTTCCTGCGTACATCATGTTCTCTCTTTTTTCTTTCTTTTTTTTTTAAATGACTTTTCATGTTAAACTGCAGGAATTTTAAGTTCAGACAGTTCTGCTTTCTTCAAGTGTGCTAACTAACAGCTCTGCCCTCAGCATTTTGGCCTCCTGCTCAGCCAAGAACATCAAAATCCCAAATCTTGGACACTCTGGCTTAACTGTTTTCATGTTGATTCCAATGATGGCTGAAAATGCTGAACAGTGTAAAACATGTGCTGAGTTAGTTTGTAACATATTTAATTCTATTTATTTTTTGCACCTTTTACTCAAGTGCAAATTCCACCCCTAATTTAAATATCATGTTACATGAATATATTTCTTCAGCGCAGATTATATGGCAGAATATTACGAGCCTTGTCCGGCCCCTGAATCCACGGCTGCGGTGCTAAAATGCACACTGGGAACTGAGATTATAGTTCCATCTGGAACAATTTCACTTTCTTTACAGAACGTGTTATTATGGAAAAGATTTTTAAGTAGCTCCAGCATTATAGATCTGACATTTGGCCTCATACAAGCGAACAAAAAGTCTTTTACATAATGATAATAACTTGCCATCTTTATATCTTTATCTTTATATCTTTTATGAGACAGTACAGGTTTTCTACAGATTCAAAGACAACTGCGGAAAGTATTACACTTGTAACATGAAAGAGACTTGAATAAACACAAAAAGTGTAGATTGGAAAAGGTTTTTCATGTTTTGGAATAAATGATTTGGGATAAACTGTCGTTATGGATGTGGGATTTTCACGTTATGGATGTGACGTGTCTGAATCAACGTTCTACATTCCGTATAAAGAGCATGCTTATTGTAAGGACTGCATTTGCAATATTAATAATTAAAAAATAGAGTGCTTATAATTAAGTGATTATTGCTCTTTTTCTTTGTAGATTTCATTTAATTTCATTTTGTTGGTCTTTAAATTTATTACATTTTCTCATCTGTGATTCACTCTCCAATATAAATAAATAAATTTCTGCTGAATTAAGCCATTTCATGTTCTGCAATATAGTTTTCCGTCCCTGAACAACCGTTTCTTGATGTTTTTCCTGAAACAGTTTTATGTTACGTTTGTTCTAATATCCTTGATATCTAATATTGATTCCATAGTAACGTCTTATTCACAGGGACGTGTCCGTCTCCTTATAAACTACACCTAACAACCGAAAAAATTACACGTTGCTCTGATGATTTTTTTTTTTCTGAAAGAATGTAAGGAGTCTCCAGTGTCAGAGCTTTGTAACATCTACTATAATTATGTTATCGGACATCTTCAGGACAGAGAAGGATTTTATTGCCTCCTTAACTTTAAAAGACAGAAAACAGAAAGTGATGAGGGAAGGAGAGTTTACAGCTGCTATAACG